>NC_048408.1:4787507-4821682 GCF_013103735.1 Etheostoma cragini
TCTAGATCAGTCAGGTTTCTGGGCTGTTGCTGAGAAACACGGAGTTTGAGCTCCCTCCAAAGATTCTCTATTGGGTTTTGGTCTTGAGACTGGCTAGGCCACGCCAGAACCTTGATCTGCTTCTTACAGAGCCACTCCTTGGTTATCCTGGCTGTGTGCTTTGGGTCATTGTCATGTTGGAAGACCCAGCCTCAACCCATCTTCAATGCTCTAACTGAGGGAAGGAGGTTGTTCCCCAAAATCTCGCAACACATGGCCCCGGTCATCCTCTCCTTAATACAATGCAGTCGCCCTGTCCCATGTGCAGAAAAACACCCCCAAAGCATGATGCTACCACCCCCATGCTTCACAGTAGGGATGGTGTTCTTGGGATGGTACTTATCATTCAGAAAGTTCTATTTTGGTCTCATATGACCAAATGACTTTCTCCCATGACTCCTCTGGATCATCCAAATGGTCTTTGGCAAACTTAAGACGGGCCTTGACATGTGCTGGTTTAAACAGGGGAACCTTAAGTACCATGCATGATTTCAAACCATGACGTCTTAGTGTATTACCAACAGTAACCTTGGAAACGGTGGTCCCAGCTCTTTTCAGGTCATTGACCAGCTCCTCCCGTGTAGTTCTGGGCTGATTTCTCACATTTCTTAGGATAACTGAGACCCCACGAGGTGAGATCTTGCATGGAGACCCAGTCCGAGGGAGATTGACAGTCATGTTTAGCTTCTTCCATTTTCTAATGATCGCTCCAACAGTGGACCTTTTTTTACTGAGCTGCTTGGCAATTTCCCCGTAGCCCTTTCCAGGCTGGTGGAGGTGTACAATTTAGTCTCTAGTGTCTTTGGACAGCTCTTTGGTCTTGGCCATGTTAGTAGTTGGATTCTTACTGATTATATGGGGTGGACAGGTGTCTTTATGCAGCTAACGACCTCAAACAGGTACATCTAATTTAGGTTTATACATGGATTGGAGGTGGACATTTTGAAGGCAGACTAACAGGTCTTTGAGGGTCAGAATTGTAGCTGATGGACAGGTGTTCAAATACTTATTTGCAGCTATATCATACAAATAATAAGTTAAAAAATCATACATTGTGATTTCTGGATTTTTTTTGTTAGATTATATCTCTCACAGTGGACATGCACCTACGATGACAATTTCAGACCCCTTACATAATTTCTAAGTGGGAGAACTTGCAAAAATAGCAGGGTGTTCAAATAGTTATTTTCCTCACTGTATATATATATATACATACATTATACAATATATGTGTGTGTATAGGTGTGTATCTATATATTTTTTTGCATGTACATGTATACTGTATATGCAGCATTATTTTTTTATTTTTATTTAGATATTAAATTGCCTCTATTAGGCCATGTAGTCCAGCCCTACTTGGTGGAAACCTGATACTAACCCATAAGGACAGACCATCTCCATTCTAAATTTCCCATAAATCATTGGCAGATCCAATCAATTTGAAGCTTGGTCATGCAATCACTTTATCACACTTTCACCCTGTACTTTCTCAAAACTGTCTGAGCAAACAACCACAAAAATGTTTTTTGCAGCCAGCTGCTAGTTTCCAGGAGCCTTGATCAGAGGGCCAAGGCAATGTATTATTGCTACGTGTATGTGCATGTGATTTCTAACTGCAAATAAATCCAGCAAGCAAACAATAATGTATCTTTGAACCAAGAAACAAACTCTGTGGCTGGTTGGACTCACTGTGTCCCATTAATATCCAATTGCATGCACCCACAGTGTTCAAACAAGCTAAAAGTTTTTAAAAAATGACTGCTGTTAGATCTGACAAAACATGTCTTTATTGCATTCCTACAGATGAATTATGCACTGATTGTTCAGCCAAGAGAAGTTTAAAGTGCCAACAAATTGAATACAATTTCCTTATAGTTTATTTTGGGGGCATTTTATTTATTCAAAGTTTGCATTGCTACAGATACAAAGCAACAGTCTTGGATCCAAAATTGTAGTTCTGTGTGCCCATTTTTTTTTAAATAGAAATGTTATCTATAACAAAATAAAACAAGAAATGTATTTGATGTGCACACCAAGAACGGCATAGCAATATCCTATGTAGTATAACATATACTAATACTAAAATACTGGAGATAAAACTTACCTCCATCATTGCAACATCATGTTCAATCAAGAATGGAGCGTGGTTCCTATCTGTTCTCTATCCCCAGAGCAGTTTGCATAATTTACATATATGTTCATAGCAGACTTTGACCATAATTTATGAGTGGAGGGCAGAATTATTCCAGTAATTCAGTGGGGGTCTGACAGTTTAATCATGATCATCAGGCAGCAGCAGTGCATGTGCTTTCTCTTGTAGTCACTTAGGATCTTTGAACTACCTACCAGTACACACAGAGTACTGCTCACGTTGTTTGACCATGATCTGGTTGTAGCTGTTAAACTTAAAATGTTGATGAAGCGACAGACTGATGTGGAGTCATTATTTACATATGTCGGACTTTCAAGCAACCATTGATGCACATTTATTTTGTTGATGCAGCATGCTAAAATCAGTTTGCCAACACTTTACAGTTTATTGCTAATTCAAAAGAAATTTAAAATATAAATTATCCAGCTGTGTTGTGCCTTGTCAGTTTGATAAAATTAATTACATGAATGGATTTTTAAATGTGCGTAGGGTTGGGTGACAATGGCTGGTCCTATTTGCAATCTGGTTCCTGGTTGACCAAATATCCTGCGGCCCGTTTAAGAAAAGTGATTTACGGATACTACACGCTACATTTGTGGGTCCTGTTGCTACAGTCTTAGTTGTTATGCATGGGTTGCAAACACAAGGTTTCTTTTGATAAGTTAAATACCTCAAATTTCAGGAAAGACAAGACAGATAATTAGGGTAAAGCGTTTTCATAACACAAAGAAACGTCCCAAGTTTATGGGATTATGAATTGATACTATAAATAAAATTGAATTGAATTGAAAATTGAATTTAAAATAAAATCCTTGGCATCCTATACATTCTATCATGTCTATGACTATGATCTATATATTGCTTCGAACACACATTAGCTGTACCTTGTTAATCTCAACCCTGTGGACCAACGTGCCTGCTGTTGGACTTCTGGCCACCTGCAAGCCTATCTCTGTGTTTGGCCAAATATAGGGTGATCATTAACTGGACAAAAGAAGATTACACATGTAAATTGAATCTTGCACTTTGAGTTATTTTTAACTTTTGACCTCAGGTCTTGTCTCGTAATACTCTCTTAGTTAAATTGCAGGTGGTGCAATTGTAATTTTGAGATCCTTACCACAAAGCCGAGCTGAGCCAAAAGAGCAGAGCATCCTGTGTTACAAAGAAGGATGTCATCGGAATTCAAACAAAGTCTTGAAAGATATCAGTTAGTTCCTTTTTTGGCAAAAAATGGTAATTTGTTTGGCAGATCATTTTTTCTCTGGGCAAAATTACATGGTATCAGATCGGTGCTTAAACTCCAGTACTTGCATCTCTTCACCCCCCCAAAAAACAACACAAAAAAATTCACAAATAATAACTGGGCTGCTCTTTTTGAGGAAAATGTCTAATTCCAAATTTTTCAACAATTATTTTGACTGACATTGCGATTGTGATACGATTCACGATATTGGAGGGAAGGACCATTTTTGAAAAAAATAAATATTGTGTGATTTTTTTTTAAACAATGGGGGGGGGGCATTTTTAGGTCTTTGTTTTTGACAGGACAGACTTAAAAGCCTCTACCCTCTACCTGGTGAGCCCCCCAGCTGCCATTTATTATGTGATTTTTGAGAGGCTCTGTACCAAAGAAAGATTTTTTCTTTCCAAAATCTGTAGGATAGGATTTATAGGCCAGGACGTCTCTGCAGCACCACAACACTTCATTTAGAATGGTTTGACACATACAGTATTTAGCCCTTAAAAAACATGCACCCCCTGCAATTTGGATACTCCACTAGTCCATTTTGATTAGTTGTGCAGCCCTAAGCAGGATGCCACATGAAAAAAAGAATAGAAAAGAGTTGCGTCCCTATCAGTCACAACTTTGTCTTCTCAAGATGGTCTTAAAAAGGTTGCCATTTTGCCTAATATTTGTCAAGATTCCCTCTGAGTGAGAAATTATTTTTTATTGGTAATGGTATGTGTGCAATTCTCTAATCCTGGTCCTCCTGGACCACTGCTCTGTCTTTTAGCCAGCGTGTCTGATTTACAGCGCCGGCGATGCCGAAATTGCCTTGGACTGATGTGCCTCTTTTCTCGGCAATAGAAGCTACTCAGCCAACTAACTAACAAACCAATCAAATACAATCAGTCAAAGTGGTCTGAATCACTGAGTCAAAGACCCCGTGCATGATATATTTGATCTGTAACACTTTTAATGTATTTGGAAAGCATGCTTCTTTTGATACTTTTGATATTAAGCTGGGAGCTGAACAGCGCCCAGTGCAGTAGACACAAAGCAGTGCAGATTAATTGAGGTTAAAAGGAACAAAGAGATAATAATAAAAGAGATAATCAAATTCTCATCGCCTCTGTCTGTTAACAGTTTTTTTCTCAGCCGGCTGGAGCATTACCTCGTACTTTTTGAACTCACTATTTTCATACCATACACACCCAATTTTTTTTGTCAGTGGTGTTTTGATTTAAATGGGTTCTTTTTATTTGGCTGTGATACAAAAATGAGAAAATGATTAGAGCTAAAGAAAAGATCAGGGACAAGTTTACTTGTGACCAAATAAAGTCATTATAATGGTTAAACATCTCACTTTTTCCAACAAGGCCTCTGAACTTCATGCCAAATACCTGACATTACCCTCCAAAATAACACTTATAGTATATATAATACCATCTGATGTGAGTGTGACAAACATCAATTTGGTTAAGGTTACTTAAAGATCTTGTAATGGTACAAAGAGGGTATTGACAGCAATCTCCTGAGTCCTACTCATCCATCCTCCCTGATGTCCTTTCTACGAGGTTTTGACCCAACCTCCAGCTTTTCAAATTACATGAAAGAGGACACAATTCCCCAAGGGAAAACGTCAGAAGCATATGGGGTTTTGGCAAAGCAACATATGTTTACATCCAGTGACAAGGTTCAAGGTGTTTATTTGTCATGTGTGTCACATTCATATAAACAGTGATGGGCAGTATTGCAATTGCATTTGAATACATGTAAGCGGAATGTGAAACGGGATGTAAAACAACAGAGGTTCACGACAGAGACTGTGGAACATCGGATACCTACGGTAACTCATTTCTGTTTCTGGTGCTTGTGTGTTGGTAGCGTGTTGGTAGCGTGTTGGTAGCGTGTTGCTGCTCACTAAATACCAGTTCAATTTGTTAGATTTGCCATTACAGCGGCTAACTGTCCGCTAAACACTTATTCTTATAGTAGTTCTGCCTAAGCACTCACTGATCTTTTTATTTTTCAGCGACTTTTGTTGAATAACAGTTTTTGAACGCTTGGTAGCTAACGCTACCGTACTTTAGCTTCACTGCTAGCATTTTTAGCTTAGCAGTTAGCCATGTCGTCTCTCTCTCCCTCTCCTACATTCTCTTGCTCGATGCGTGAGATGTTTAGTTGCTCCACTGCCTCCTTCAGCGGTAATGGTATGTGTAACAAGTGTAGTTTATTTATAGACATGGAGGCAAGGCTTAGTGAGTTAGAAGTCATCTGCACCATGATAGATCAGTCGTTCCATTTCTCCCTAAGATTCTTGAGAAGGCAGTCGCCAAACAGCTCTGTGACTTTCTGCATAGCAACAGCTTATTTGAGGATTGTCAGTCAGGATTTAAAGTTCATCATAGCACAGAGACAGCACTTCTGAAAATTACGAAGGACCTCCTAATTGCATCCGACAAAGGACTCTGTACTGGTGTTATTAGATCTTAGTGCTGCATCAGATAACATTTATTATCATATCTCTATACAGAGATTGGAACATTAAACCAGCATTAAAGGAACTGTTTACGTCTTATTTATCAGATCGATCTCAGTTTGTTCATGTCAACGATGAATCCTCTGTGTACGCCAAAGTTAGTCATGGAGTCCCACAAGGATCTGTGCTCGGTCCAATCCTGTTCACTTTATATATGCTTCCTTTAGGTAATATAATCAGGAAACACTCCATAAACTTTCATTGTTGTGCAGATGATACTCAATTATATCGGTTCAAGCCAGATTAAACTAATCAGTTAGCTAAACTTCAAATGTGCCTTAGGGATATTAAAACCTATATATTAAAAATGTTCTAATGTTAAACTCAGATAAGTTATTGCTCTGGGGCCCAAGCACCTCTGTGTCGCATTTTCCAAAGAGATTGTTACTCTGGATGGCATCACCCTGTCCTCCAGCACCACTGTAAGAAATCTTGGAGTTATCTTTGATTAGGACATGTCCTTTAATTCCCACATAAAGAAAATTTCAGGGACCGCCTTTTTTCACCTACGTAATAGTGCAAAAATCAGGAATATCCTGTCTTAAAATGATGCAGAAAAACTAGTCCATGCATTTGTTACTTCTAGACTGGATTACTGCAATTCTTTATTATCAGTCTGCTCAAAAAAGTCCGTAAAGATTCTTCAGTTGATCCAATATGCTTCAGCACGTGTTCCGAAAGGAACCAGGAAAAGAGATCACTATCATAGAGATCAGATTCCGGAGAGACTCCTTCTTCAGTTGAACGGCTTCCATTACCACCGGTGTTCGCCAGGGTGTTTGTGGGTTACCGCCCCTTGAGGCACCTAAGACCCTAAGACCACAGCTCTCCACTGCAGCTTTAGCAATGGAATCTTTTAACATTGTCCACTCCGGTTCAATGCCACCAGCCGCCACAGGGATGCAAGAAATGCTTCGCCGGAGCATGAGTTCAAATTCTGTCGGAAAGGGGTATCCTCCAGACATCCCCAATTTACCTGCACTACCCGTTTGGGCTTACCAGCTCTTTCCAGAGTCTTCTCCCATCCCCTGACTTAACTCACTACCAGATGGTGATCAGTTGACAGCTCCGCCCCTCTCTTCACCCAAGTGTCCAAAACATACGGCCTCAGATCAGATGAAACGATTATATATTGGCCTAGTGTGCGCTGGTAATACTACACTTATGAGGATCTCTAAGTTTGAACATGGTGTTTGTTATAGATGCACATTACTAGCACAGAAGTCCAACATCAATACAGGGAGGCCGTTCTTCCCAATCACACCTCTCCGTGTATCTTCATCAATGCCCACGTGTGCTTTGAAGTCCTCCAGCAGAACTAAGGAGTTCCCTACTGGAGCCCCATACAGGGTTCCATTCAAAGACTCCAAGAAGGCTGAATACTCCAAGCTCTTGTTTGGTGCATATGCACAAATAAGCAACCCCCCCCCTCCCCCCATCACCCACAGGCATTGGGAGGCCACCCTCTCGTCCACTGGGGTAAACTCCAACACAGCGGCGCTAAGCCGGGGCCTCGTGAGTATCCCCACACCCGTCCGGCGCCTCACACCCAGGTAAACTATGTAGTATAACAGAGTCCAACCCTTATCGGAGTAGAGGTAAGCCCCACCAGATCCCACTGGTAGCGCTCCACCTCCAACACAAGCTCCGAATTTGTCCCCCACAGATATGTTTTTTCCACCGAGGCTAGCCCGGTGCCGGTCCTGGGTTGGTGCTGTTGCCAGTTTGGTGCTGGTTCTAATTGCCAGTTATCTAAGAACCATCTCGATTTTCCACAGACTGAGAGCCAGAGTAGGGCTACGTCACAATGTGACTGCAAGTACCTCCGTTGTCATAGCATTCATCAATAAAAAAGACAATCAACAATAATGGAGGACTACATACCAGTACTTTTTCTCCTGGCTTTACAAATTCCCACTATAATTAAAAGACAGCTATTTGTGACCGCTATGGACAGAGGCAGCATCCAACAAAACACCGTTAGGGTAAACAGACGTCCCGGTTTGACCGGGGAAGTCCCAATTTGCACGACAAAAAGCTTATCGGGACCCGCTCCCAGCACGTGACGTAACCGGTTCATATCTCTAGACCAGCGCTAAGTTGGTGCTGAGTTGGAACTCGTTTTCTTGGCCCAGAGCCAGGTTTATTTGTTCAATATTTGGCACTGACTCCAAACCAGCACCAGAACTGCCTTGGTGGAAAAGACATAACAGAGGTGACATTCCACGTCCCCAGAGCCAGACTCTGCCGCCCGGGTCTGGTCCATCAAGTCCCCTGACCTTCACTGCCACCCATGTGGCAGTGCACCCAACCCCAGCGGTTCCTCCCACAGGTGGTGGGCCCATGGGATGGAGAGAAGGGTGCCGCATAGCTTCTTCGGGCAGTTGTAACTGAACTGACATTGAACTGACATTTTGAATTGAACTGACTTTTTGTCTCACGCAGAGCCTCATTGTAATACTTCTGAGAGCAAGAGAAAGTGAAAAAAACTGCTAATCTCACAGTTGGTGAGAAAAAGAAGATCAGGAGTTATCAAAACCATTGAAGTGTACCTTTAACCAGTGATATTACCAGGCTGAAATGACCTTTTTATAGTACTTGATAACAGCAGGTTCTGTCTTGTACCGCTGACCCGCGTACATGCCGTACTCATCTAACCTTTCACGGCAGCAGATGATTGCACCATGGTGGAACAAACCTCTCATTTTGCCAATGTCAGTCTTCACTGAGATTGTATCCAACTGTTACATTCTGCCAAGACCCAGTTTCATTTATTAAACAGCCGCAATGAAGCTGGCGTTTTTTAATCGTGTTCTTAGGATTTGATTGCTTCTCTGAGGATGCCTGTGTCAGTGTTACAATATGGTTTTCAAAGCGTCCATATCTGTGTCTCAAGAACACTGTGGCTCTGCACTCCCCAAAATCTGTAGCCTTCTACTTTCCATTCCGCTTCTTTCAAATCTATTCATTTTCACCTCTGTCCATATTCAGACTCCAAATCACCAGTCCTGTGCCTCCAAATCTAACCACCAACTTGATATACCCTGAGCTCACGTTTATTCCCCCTGAGTCCTTTATGCTCCACCAACAGCTTCACCTTTTACGCCACATTCAGAAGTCATTGCCACCCAGAGAATTACACCCACCCAAGGATGGACCCCCAGAAGAATCAAAAGAAGCCCATTGCTTTTGCAGCGACCGCCTTGGGCCATGTTGGGTAACAAAAGAGAAAAAAAAGTGATATTGGAATCAGAGTTAAGTGTGTTTTGTTGTGGAAGGGTTAAGCCTCGTTTCGCAAAAGCCTTGGGGCTATGTGAAAGGAAAAAGGGTAGGATTGAGGTATTTTTCCACTGTAGACCTAAAAAGAGGTTAAGAAATTCACTCCACTGAGATATAGGTTTGATTTGCCTCAGCGAGCTGATGTGTGTGTATGACCAGTGATGAGTGTACGCACCCACTTTATGTGTATGCTTTGTAGCAAAGAGAGATGAGGTGCATCCTGTGTGTGTGAGTTTGTGCGTGTGTGCGTGTCTGCAATAAATAGACAGGCACTTGAGCATCCCCCCCCCGGCTCTTCTCGCTTTAGTGAATTTCAGGCTAGCTAAGCCCCCTGGAGCCAAACATCTCACTGGATCAGTCAATATTTAAACAGACGAAACACACTTTCCCCCATAACCGTCGTTACAGAATATAATCCCCCATGTTCAAAAATGTCATGCTGAAATAAACCACTTAAACCGACATGTATTCTTATTTCCCAATACAGACAAATCCGGGACCTAACCTAAACTGTCCGAGGATTTCTCTCATACATTAGAAGCGTGTACGTGCAACACTTACATTTGACACATTTAAAATGGGAGGGGGGGGTTAAACTTCGAGGTGTGCTTCCCCTTAGGGGGCGCCGAGGGAGAGATGTGAATCAAAGATATTGCAAGAGGTAAAAGGGACAGGTGCATGTCAGTTTTGACAGTTGAGCGTGCTGTCATGTCATGCATGTGTACGGTCTTGCAGGTTTGTGGCTGAGGTGATGACTGGAAGCACCTGGCCACATGGGCACCAATATGTTTTCCTCCGTGGGTGCTCACAGTTGCACGCCCTTCAAAAAAGAAAAAGTAGTAAAAACTTTTTTGCATTTCAGAACCTTGGGAAATGGACAGCGGCCAACATGAAGACACATGCCTATTAACATGATAATAAAGCTGTAAAGTAAAATCTTTCAACTCAGGATGGCGCCACCTTTCACAAATAACTGACCCGTATTTTCCATGGGTGGTCGATCTCTGGAGCACCCACAGTATCGGCGCCTATGCCTGGCCAGTCCTCCCTGGATTTTTAACCCCGCCTGCCCCGAGACCAGGGTGCAGCATACCCTTGACCGAGCACGATCAGGATATCATTTGGTTTAGTTTTCCTTTGTTAGCTACTGACAACATGCACCACACATTGCTCACTGCATCCATACACTCACATACATCCCTGATCCTGACAACCACACCTCCATCGCCATTCTGCACTATTATTAAATAAATGTCACTTTATTATTATAAATAATAGTAATAATGTGTTTATCTGATGGGCAGGTGGCACCTTGTGCGGCAGCCTCAGTCACAGCTTGTGAACGTGTGTGAATGGTGACTGGTTCCTGTACTATGTAAAATCCCTTTGAGTAGTCATTAAAACTAGTATTGCGCTATATAAATACAGTACTTTTGATGTGTATCTCCATCTCTTGTTGTGGCCTGTAAGCCGGTTGTAACACAGTCTACACAGGCTGCAGTTGGAGAAATGGCTGTGACTGTCAAAAGTGTCAAAGATCCAACTCCTGCTTGGAGTCACATATCTCATTACATTGGGCACAGATACATGAAGAACATGTGTTATATTTGGTATGGTTTTCACTTTCTGAGGATATTGTTATCTCCAATGAGTGAACATTAACATATCTGCTTGGAAATCAATAAGACACTCCTTCTAACCAAAGAACTTGCTTGAGACTTATCATGTTCATAGGTTTTTCTTCAGTATCAAAAGTAGTTCAGTGATAATTGTTTGTACATCCATGGGTATATTGCAAACAGGAACTGCTAATAGTTAATGTGACATAGTTTAACAGTTCAACATGTAAACAAATATAGGCAACAAACAGGCCTCAAGTTGATTGACTCTATGGCAACTTCATATTACTTGTTTCCATCCCCAAACCATTATTATAACCTCCGCCAAGGAGGTTATGTTTTCTTTTTGGTCTGTTTGTGTATTTATCAGCTAGCCTAGAAATCTAGATGACCCCTAATGGCTGCAAATGAAATTTGCAAAAACCAAACTTTAGTCAGGCCAATCACATTGTGTATGGAGTCGGTGGGCGGGCTTAACACAATGAAGTTGCGGTAGTTCGGCGTGAATTCCCTGCTACTTGGAAACAAAGAAGATGGCTGCTGCTTCTGGTGAACAGTGATCTTTCCAACAGGCTTTGGCCTCTGGAAGACTTGGAGTTACACATTTCTTTGAGAAAGGAACAAAGAACGGCACCAAAGTTTTTTCTTAATAAAGGAAGATGTGTTCGGAGTTTTGCCAACACGTCAACAGTTTAATCTATCAAATAGCGTTGCTCTTTTTGGTGGAAGTGCTATCCTATTGTGTGCAGAGGGACTATGAAAGACAACTGTTTATCTCGCCCCTTGGATTGAGCCCTGCCAATGGGGAGTTCCTAGACCCAACATTTTGCAGGATCACAGAAAAAAAACTGACTCAATTTCCATGAAACTTGGTGGAAGGGTATATCATGGGCCAAGGAAATACCCATAACATTATGGAGTGGATTCAAATCACAAGGTAGGCACACTAACTATTTTTATAATTGTTAAGTTACATTGCGAGATATGGCAGTTGGCCTCAGCGGAATATCACACTTTGAAAAGCCCTGTTTTAAAACAAGCTTCATACATGTTAATGTTACTCTACTCTAAGAAGTGTTGGATTGAAAACCCTTCAAACAGCCCAGGTGGCTTCTTTCACAACTGCACTCATGCAAAACAGACAGATCTGGCATTGGTGTAAAGTATACCGATTGGAGCTGGCAGTACACAGTATGTGTGAATTTGTAACACATAGATTTACAAAGTGACTATTTTCTATTTTTTCTACTGGCTTAAATATAAAGAAATCATTGAAAAAAATAAATAAAGGAAATAAATAAACAAAGTCTTTGTCTGGACATGTCATAGTGACTGTACTGTATGCAGTGGTGGAACATGTATTTAGATCCTTTACTTAAAGGGCCCATTTCATGCTAATTTTCAGGTTTGCAATTGTATTTAGAGGCTATATCAGATTAGGTTTACATGGTTTCATTTTCCAAAAACATCATATTTTTGTTTTACAGCACATTGCCGCAGCTCTTCTTTTCACCCTGTGTGTTGAGCTCTCTTTTAGCTCCAGAGTGAGACATCTTACTTCTCTTGTATCTTTGTTGGAAGTCATACATGCTCAGCATCTAGGTAATGACTGTTAGCCAGTCAGAAGCAGAGTATGAGGGTGTGCCCTGACAGTACCTAGGTAAGGACTACGAGCCAGTTAGAATCCGAGTGTGAGGGCATACTACGCTAGCAGCTAAGTGAGCATTATAACGTGGTTTTCAAGTGTTTCATAGTTTTCCCTGAAGTAAAGGCTGGACTACATGAGAGCTGTTTGGAGCCGTTGGTGAACAGTGTTTTCTGTTGGAGATGGAGGGGGAGGGGGGGCTTTGTTTTTTTTTACTTTGTAAACCTATAACGTGCACAAAAAGATACCACACAATAAAGGAAAATGAAAAAGCCAAAAAAAGCATAACACAAGCACAGTAAAAGTACTAATACCACACTGTAAAAAGTAAAAGTCCGGCATTTAAAAACAAAGTATGTAAGTATCGTCAGAAAAATGTACTAAAAGTAGTAAATATAAATACTCAAGGCAGAAAAATCCTCACATTTAAGAAACTGGAAAATATCAAACTTTTAGTACTTTTTATTAAAAACACAAACAATTAAGGTATATATACGTGTGTGTGTGTATATGTAATGAAATTAATTAGACTACAATGTAGACTGACAAATGGTGTCAGTATGTGCTGTGGATAATTAACTTTAACTTCTTGTACAAGTGGAGATTAAGTTACACAAAAACCCTCAGAAGTAAGTGGTCATGAAGTAGACTTTACAACCAGAAGGTAGCTATCCCATTACAGGCCAGCACCATATGCAGCGGGACGACGTTTACTGTCTCTGTCTGTCGGTCAGAGCATTATCCAATCAGACAGTGACATATGGTGAGAAATAAGGCCTTTGTCTTGAGAGATCTAAAGATAAGAATCGTATTTCCATTAAATCAATGAGTTGGGCGCTTTACCGTGATGAATAATGCATCGTCCCTTAAAACCTGCTTCTCTCCCTCCCAATTCTTGTTGCTCTCTACCCTCACTCGGTCCTTGGGATGTTCACTGTTGTACAGTGCTTCCAGTGTTTTCACACCTTTGCACTTCATAATAAAGTGAAGGTCTTAATCCCTCTTTGGCGTGCTTCGTTTTCGCTTAACGATCCGCCCAGGTTGACTGATGAGGATGGCAGGGGTGCACGCCGGGGAAGTGTCTGCCAGACCTTTTGCCGAGCAGTGTTGTGCTCATTGGGAATGACACACAGCCTGGGAACAAATGCTAAACAATAGGGGTGTGACGAGATGAGACACGAGAACAAGACAAGACAAAAGTTTAATGCTATTTTTAAGAAAACTATAATTAAAAAATATGACTGGAAAAGTAGTCTTTACTCAGAGATCCAAGGTTACAATGTAACCAAGCGTGTCATCGGCAAGCGTGTCATCGCAGCAGTAAACAAGGAAGGAGGCCGCTCTTGCATTGATTTATGACTATTGGAAGACGAGGGGAGAACATTTCTCTTTGTTTGATATCATTAAAAGTAAAGCTAGGTTTGGCTTTCTGCTTCCAACTCGTTTAAAAAAAAAAAAAAAGACAGAAGAAGAGCGATCTGCGCGAGTCAGCGTTACGTTGAACTGCACACTCCCGTCCGTGTGTGTGTGCATATGTGTGTCCGAGAGGAAGAGAGGGAGAGAGAGAAAGAGAGAGGCTGTACCCTCTAATGTTCTAACAATGGGTTTTACAGGCAGCTTTTTGCAACTGCACTGTCGCTATGCAAAAGTGAATTTATGGGGGTTTTCCACTGCATGGTCTCTGCTCAACTCTCCTCGACTCTACTCGTCTTTTTTGGTTTTCCATTACAAAAAAAGGCCCCGGGACCTGCTACCAGGTCCTTTTTTTAGTACTACCTCAGTCGAGGTTCCAAGCGAGCTGAGGTGATACCAAAAGGTGACGTGGAAACCTGCATACTACTGGTTTGTCTGAGAGAATTTTCGCTTATGACTGTGTTTTTAGCAAAGAACAGTGCAGAGTGTGTGTCTGGAAAAAAACACAACATTTTAAAACAATCTAGCCAGACAACGACAAATTATCTACTCTCTGCTATGTTAAATTCCCATAGAGGCAGGCACATTTTTATTTTTGAAGGCCAGTTATTTCATGGATCCAGGATACTATGCATCCTGATAAAGTTCCCTTGGCCTTTGGAATTAAACTACCCCCCCCCCCCCCAACATCACATACCCTTCACCATACGTAGAGATTGCCATGGTTTAATTTCAGTTAGTTTTTTTTTTTGCATTGAGAGACGATGTTATTGAAAGTTCCCCATGCCTATCTCTATGTATAAAAAACAATATATATATATATATATATATATATATATATATATATATATATATATATATATATATATATATATATATATATATATATATATATATTTATACATGTATAATTTTTTTTACACTAAATACTGTGTAGGAAAAAAAAAAGAAAAAAGAATGCAAGCATATACTGTATGTTGGCAATGAAGTGAAATCATTGCAACTTGCCCCAAAACGAACTGCCTGACTGCGTGTGCCACACTACATTAGCCAACCTCTTGTACCACTCTCCTTCTCTTGTCTGTTTCCTCTTCAACACTCCCACCTTCCCAGAGCCATTAGCACTATTAAGTCCCATTCACTATCTCCCCTACTGTGAACTTAAACCACGTCGACATCCTTTACGCCCGTTCACTCTGACAAGGCTCCTGGAGACACAATAGGCCTGGTCCCACTTCCTTAATAACTCTCTGTATAGGAGTGTGCAGGCGCGTGTAAAGCCCTATTGATCCCCTGTTGAGAGGAAAGGCTAGAAGTCCACTGTGGTGTGCAGCGTTGACCTTGTCTCCCTCCATGTAATTAATTAAAACTTCACAGCAGGACTGACAGCTGATGGATCGCACTCTTGTTGATTGTTACTGTTGTTGTAATCACACACACACGCACACGCTCAGGCATGCAGAGGTGTGTCCACTCACACCGTGTTGAGAAGGAGCAGGGAGCACTGAATGGGAAAAAAAAAGTGATTACTGTGGTCTGTTAGTGGCCACACTGGCGCTGCAAAATGTGTCTGCGTGGTGGGATAATTGAGTTTTTAATTGGAAATGATGACTACTTGCGTCCCTGATACCATCCCCACCTCAGAGTTGTTATTACAGTTGCCAAGTGTGTGCGCTTTTGTGTTTACTTCCCTATTCTTCCCACACATAATAGTGCGGTGGCTACCTATGTTTTTGTACTCTATCCCTTGCCCTGCCTTCATCCCACTCAGCCAACCAAAACTACAGTGTGTCAGCTCCGTTTCTTCGTTTTCTGCTCATCCTTTCAAAGTGAGATCCTTTTTTTTTTTTCACATCCATCTCTCGCTCCCCTCTCTGAGCCCCACTGAGGCCATTTGCACGAGCACTGGTCTGATATTAGCCCATACAGAAAATGTGGAGCCTTTGGGTTAATATTGCAGATGACACATTTAGCATTTAGTCTCCAGAAATCCTGTGCAACTGGAGCTATACTGTGAGAATAATGATTTTCAATATCAATTCGCAAATCCCTCGGGTTTCTTTTCTTTTCTCTCTGGCTCTCTTTATCAGATAAACAAAGAGAGAAGACCGGAGCATCCTTCGATCATACTTTCTCCTGCAGTGTTGTTTTGATAAAGAGACAGCGTATCGAGATCCAAAAGGAAAGTGGCTGGCAGCAAACAGAGCGAGTTTGGATCCAAAAGCTGGCTGCCTCTAATATTGATGTGAACAGAGAGATTATGAGAAAGACTGTTGTCAGTCTTCACAAATGTAATATCTCTGAAATTCATCACATGTGCAGACTATTGTCATAAGCCATCCTTGATTGTCTCATACCAGAAATCTGGAGACAATATATTTAGATCTAATCGGACTATCCCTTGAGATATTTAAATAGTATTAGTAACTGTTTTAGAAGCTATAAAAGAAGTAGACGTATAAAGAAGTAGGGCAGATTGGATTGGATTTTACCTGATTTTGAAAAACTCCACATTATGTTAAAATACATTTTTTTTAGCCATGCTAGTGGTGTGGCTGTATGCATGGTGATGCTATCTGTTTTCTGTTGGTTAGTGGGTCATTCCACCACTTTATTCCAGACCAAAATATCTAAACAACCATTGGTTTGATTGTCATGCAATTTGGTACAGACATGCCTGGTCCCCAGACAAAGAATCCATTTGAATTGGGTGATCCCTGGATGTTCATCTCTAGTACCAACAGCAGGTTGACATTTGTGGATTTGAGTAAAATGTCTCCCAAACCATTGGATAGACCCCCTCAGGTTGAAATGTAATAACTTGAGTGATCCCGGGACATTTCATCTAGCTACAGGTCAACATTTTAAGTGGTGCACCACAAGACCTGCTAAAGTCTTGTTGAATGGTCTCTGCCAATGTTTTCCAATCAACAACCTCCACAGCACTAGCACGACAACTGCTTCATGCTAAAGGGAAAGTCCAAATCAAAGCAACTAGAATTACTTGGTTAAGATTACGGCAAGATTGCTTCCATGGTTAAATATACTAAAAGTTGAATTGACCACACTAAGACAATGAAAACGTTGACCTCTGGCACCAATGGCGCCCACACGCAACCCCTATTCCAACTCACTTTCTTGTTCCTGTGCAATGCACATCACACTGTTTTCTGCAGTGGCACTGAATGTTGGCATAGGACATGAATCAATAATTGTCCAATATGAATGTAATTCAGATGGGGACTGAAGAACAAACACAGGAGAAATCAGGTGAAGGCCGGGAATCGAATGACCTGTTTACATGTACTGCAATAACCCCATTACTGTAAAACCCATGTTCACTTCCTGTTGGTGGATTATAACATTTCTTCACAATGCTCTACTATATTTTTGAAAGGAAGATTAGTGACATTTGAGATACATTAAAAATTCAACTAAAATAACCAAGCCATTTAGAGATATATGACACTGCAGCTTGAAGACATTGTTGTCGGTGAGAGCGTTTGGGCTGACTGGCTTGGTCATTTGAGAGCACAGAGTGTTTCCTCACCGTGATCTGTTGTACTTGACTGGGCGGACATATCAACACATTTAGTAGGGGTGTAAAGACTAGGTTGTATTATCACAGATACGATCGATACACAGACCCCTGCCTCAGTCTACATGGGCCGAGATTCGTCCTATGGCCCGTTTCCAACGTAACAAATCGGTTGACTGAAGCTTTGCTCTCAATCCACTGAATGGGAATGAGACAAGGGGGGTGGTGGTAGCACATTCCGTAGGGAGTTGGGTTGGTAACTGGAGGGTTGCTGGTTCAAGTCCCTGTACGAAGTGTGGACTGGTAGCTGGAGAAGTGCCAGTTCACCTACTGGGCGCTGCAAAGGCTCTTGAGCAAGGCACCTAACCCCTGCCCCCCTTTCAACCATTCAGGGCGCCTGTTCAGCACTGGCACCTGTCCCCCCCCCTCCCACACACACACACACACACACACACACAATGATATCTCTCCATTTGTCCAAGTATAGGACCAGAGCATGTGTATGTATTGCAGGCCTGTGTGTAGTGGGTTATAACAACAGAGTGGATCAATTAAGAGTATAAATTTAATAAAATAAATTTAGATGTCGAGGCAGAGCAGCGGAAGGACATCAGAGGGAAAACCAGAAAACATTCTCCATAAAATATGATCCAGTTTCACCACAATCAGTCAATGATGGAGGAACCCTTAAATAAATATAATGTTTTCCTAACATCAAAGGAATGTTGCTGTGTTAGTGTCGCTTAAGGAAACAAGGTTAATTGACATAATATCTAAGAAACCACTTCCTGTGTAGATATCCGACAATAGTTAGGATACTTAAATGCACTGACTGGGTTTATGAAGCCGGCACAGCAACTGACAGACCTTTCAATAAACCCATGACAGCTCCAGGAAATTCAAAGCTAAATTCTGGTCATCTGTATTTACTGCTACTTACAAATCCTGCAACAAATAAAGTGTGCCAGGAAACTATTGAATTTAAATCATCTCAAGCTTCCCTCCTTTCTCCAGAACAGACATCCAAATTTCAATAGAACAAACGATCTCCACTTTTTCAGTTGAAGAAATGTTGAGGAGTGGATTATGCGTTGAGGACTTAAGAGATTCTGCCTGGAAAGAGAGTGAAACTACAACAATACTCTGGTGTCTCCCTCTCCGTCTTGGGGGAGCGGAGTTGAGCTAATTAGCCATAATATCAGCAAGCAAACTCTCCTCGCTTGGTTGACACACACAACGGCCCCCTAATTGACTGCCAGGAGTTTTGAGGCTTTAATACAGCAAAAAAGCAAGCTGTACCTTGGTGATTATGAGGTTTGGGGATATACAGCATTACATATTGAACATTCTTGCAGAACCAATCCAATGTCACGAACTTCGAAATGCAACACTGCTTGAATAAACAAAGATGTGCTCAAACATTCAAAGAAGCCCAAAGGTAAGTGAAAACATTCAGAGCAGCGGTTTGAAACTGAAGGCATTTGTAGTTTAGCGGATGCTCGGAATACTGAAAACACACACAACCAAACCCGCTGCCAACTTAAATGCCCTATCACCGCTTTAGTTTGCACATCCATTAGACCTTGAATCCTTCATCAATTATCACAGCAGGAAGAGTATTAGGTTATAGTTATTGTTCTATCTTCTTGTCTTCCAGCTAAGATGGAGTGCAGATATTATATAGAAAGCCTTGAGACATAGGCCTTATAGCCACACACACAAACACACACAAACACACACACACACAAGAGATCGATCATATGTTATTATGCCAACCACATAACAAAACAATTTCAGAATTGAAGAAGGCTGGGGTGGGGGATGAGTAGGGTTGGGGATCAGGAGAGAAGGATAGGAAATTGAACATAAACATCTATTTTCTGATGGGGGGGTTTGGGATGGGGCAGATCGCCTCTTGAGTCATTTAGACAAATCATCCATTTTCTAAAGGGATTTGATAGAGACCAATCCCCCCGTCTGAATCTTTCAAGCATTTCCCCTGACTCTGACAATGAGGGGGACCTTCCTGTCTCACTGTCAATCAATCCCAAGCAGCAGGCATGAGGCCCTTTAAAGGCCGCGTGTACAGTATACCTAGACTAATATCGACCAATATATTTGTATTTGCAGAGAAAGAGAGAGAGACAGAGAGAGAGAGAGAGAGAGTGGGAGGAATATGATGATGGGGGCCTCACCTAACCTCCGGGGAAAGGCCAGTGCATTAAACAGATCAGTTCCAGCTAAGATGAATATGAGCACACAGATTGGTCTACTGTCTGGGGAGACTCGGAGATGCAGTTTTGTGTACGCCAAAGATGCGAGGCTCGGAGGCAGCGAGTGAGGAGGGCAGGGAAGGAGGCAATCACTGCATAACCAAACAGACCCCGAGCGGAGCACATCAGAGCCAAGGGCCAAGCTGAGACAGATACAGATTGCTTATTGAGCTGTTTTTAGAGTGACGGTATTAACCGCATATGGCCGGAAAAAAAGGGTTTTTTCTCAGGATGTCTCATGCACTGTGGCTTCAACAGTCTATGGGATGTGTGTAGGGTATGCCATAGGGGGATCGTGTGGGTATTCTAATTCGCACAGAGTTATATAATATTAATGACAATGGAATTGCATATTTTTTGTTGAATGCATTACTTTCCTCCTATATCTTTTCTGTTGTCATCATCGGTTAAAGTATGTAGCATGTGAGGTTTTATGTCCGTTTATTCATGTTGTCAGATGCTAATTACTTGTCGTTGTCATCATCATCATCATCATCTTTAATATAACTCTCACCTATGTTGGTGCTTTATTCCTTCTTTGTTAGAAAGCAGCTGCTCTGTTTTTATGTAAAATGAAGCATTTTACACTCAGTGCATCACAAATAAATCACTCTATCCCAGAGCACATTTAAAGCGGAACTTATCAATACTTCTAAATTAACAATGGATTAAATAACTGTCTTTAATGGGAATGAAATTGCTTGTAGTGATGAACTCGCGGAGAAATTATCACCCAACTCTGTGGTTCTCCACAGCTCTAGAGAGCACTTTTAGCATCTTACAGCTCATTTTGTTTTTAGTTTAGGTTATATGTAATGTGGAGTTTACAGCCCATTATACTGCCCCCAAGTGGCAGGAATAAATCATCACTGTGTTACGACTTTCACCATAAAAGGACAGGAATAATCTCAGCTGGTTTGAATATGTCGTAAAGATGCTACCCTCGCATTTGAGTCATTGTGATATTGCTAGCTCAATCTCAAGCGCCATTATCTGAGTAGGGTTTGTATGGTCTTTACCAAAGAAAATGTATGTTTTGTTGCAATCCAGAAAACAATAGGGAAAGAATTGAAAAATAGGTACTGTTGTGTTTATTTATAACCGCAGAGACATTGGTGCCTAATGAGTACACTGGGGGCAAAATACTTCCTGAGGTTTCCTCTTAAAAATTCAAATCACCACTAATGCACTAAATATGGCGACTGATTTTAACTTTTATTTTTTAAATTAGCTGTCAGTGGGTTTTACTTTTCATCTTATGTCATACATTCTATATAATCTATTGTCATCCTGTTTTTACTATTCTTAAGTTTTTTTTAAATTTTCCATTAATATGGCATTCTATCCCTGCATTCTATTACCTATTCATGTTCATTCTAGGTAATGCCATTGCCTTGTTGGAAATTGCTTTCTGGTGCATTTCCTGTATGAAAGGTGCCATACAACTAAAGTCATTATTATTGTTTTATTTCCTTTTGTGACTGAATTGCTCTAAAAAATCATAACTTACTGCTTGGTCTTGTTTAATTGTGCATGCTATCTGTATTTGCTTGCTTATATAGCATAAGTTTTGTATTCTTCATTTGTTTATAATGAAATTAAATCTAGTATATTTATATATGGTAAATCAAAAGCTTTAAATGACACCAGCTATGATACTGCACTGTTTTTTTAAATGTTTTTTGCATCATGCCAAGATAAAAGAGTTGAAAATGATTTCACTGACAGTTACTGATGTATTTACAGAAATGGGGATGGATTCTCCCTGTGATAATAAACCAATTACCTAAAGTAGCATCAGCTTCATCTTCTTCTCTTCCCCCCTTCTTCATCTTCCACTCCTTATCAGGGCTATTCACAACTGTCAAGCCCAGATCCCAGATCGCCATCTCTCCACACTTCTTTTTCACCACCTCCCCTCATCTCACTTTAACACCTTAACCTCCCGAGGCCCCTGCTCCTCCATCCATGCAGGCGATTCCTCACGCTCTCTCGCTCCTCCTGCCATAATCTACTGCCCACTTCCTTTTTTGATCCCAATCTCTCCGTCCTTCCTTCCTACCACCCCTTGCTGTTTCTCCCCACCACTCCCTCCACTATCCCTCCATCCATCAGACTGAGTAATGGCCATCAGGGCAGGGAGTCACCCTTCAGCTGTCTGGGACAGACACTGATCACATACACAGTCACTTTGGGCTGAGGGCACAGCCATCCATTTTGTACATGGTCTCTTGACCGCCTCACATCCCGTTGTACTTGCGAAGCTAAAGCAATAACAGGAGCCCACATGGTTCAGATGAGGCTAATACCACTCATTTGGGGTTAATGGGTGAATGCAATGTGCTTTTATTGCACAACTGCATCCCCACTGTTTGCACATTTGTCTTTACAGCCCATTGAGATGGCTGAATCAAGCAGGAATGGGACAGATATTAAATTGCATTTGCTATGTATTGATCTGTTTTCTTCTCAACTTTGATTATTGCCACAATAAGAGGGACTGACTCTGGTGTCCACATTTACATTGTTTGCTTATTGACTAATTTTGTTCCCAGCATTTACGACCCTGGGGCTTCAGTGAGCCAATGAGCTAACATCACAGAAATTAACAAGGTTGTTTTCTTTCTGTACTGATCACCAAGAGTATACTTAAACCAGGCTTGGACTAATTTTCCTGAGCAGTGGTTGTGTGCTTAAATTCAAACACCAAAGGATACTTGTCAACATATTGAGAGGGTCTTTATCTCCCATTTGCTAGTTTGTTGTTGGGCCACAACTCAGTTCAATTGTGGTCTCCAAAGTGCAGTTTGTAAGTAGCAGCTAGGTGCAGGCCTATTGGAAGGGCACAGTAATTGGCTTGAGGTATATCCTTTGGGTGCTAACCCTCTTAATGATATCTTAATTGCCTTTTTGTTCATATTATAAAATTTTAATAGCCTTCTGAGCTTTTACCTACAGACCAGCCTTAGTCTGTTAGCCCCTCACATCAAGGCCGGTTATGACATCATTTGTCAAAGATTATGTCCCATTTGTCTTTTGGGAGCTACTAAATTATAAATGCAGCAACAGTTAAAGGTGAATGACCACTGATGTTGCTCTTGCTCATAAGAACAAAACCAGGAATGAAGTGGAGCCAAAGGCAGCAAACCAAACTCTTTGTGTGAAATATGTACTGCATGTCTTGTGCTAATTTCATTTTTGTACAACATGGGAAGTTGTAAGGTCGTTTAAAAGCCCCATATTATGCTCATTTTCAGGTTCATGCTAGTATTTTGGACGTCTACTAGAGCATGTTCACATGCTTTAATGTTCAAAAAACACATTCTTTTTGCCATACTGTCTGTCCATACATATATCTGTATTCACCCCTGTCTGAAAAAGCCAAGTCTGCTCTGATTGGTCCTTGTTTCTGAGTCCTCCGCATCTTCGTTCTTGGAGACTCTGCACCGTCAATGCAGCCAGGAATTGACTGTACGGCACTGTAGCTGCACTTTCCGCTGATGGATAGTATAGTTGTGACATAACTACGGTACAGAAGTACTGATGGCTTGTTTAAAGACACTGTTTATGAATATGGACTGTGTGCATTTCTCTTAAGACTATGATACTTTTACAGGTTATATGTAGCACCTTGACCTGCTTTATAAACAAAAAAATACATGAACACTTGAAACATCTTTTTGGGGAAATACCTTTAACTGCTTTATCTGATATCTGTCTGTTAAATATGAAGCTACATCCAGCGAAGAATTTGCAAAGAACATTTTATGGAATCCAATCCATTTTGTGTGGTAATTAAATTAAAAAGAAACCCATATTTCAGATATGGACATTTTTTTAAAGGGGGGATAACAGGAAAGTTAACAAACTTTTTTTTTTTTACATACTTTTTAACATAACTGAGAGAATCTGGAAGTCTTAAAACGCTCTGCACAGCCATGATACACCCACAGATGTTGCCACATATTTCTGTTGATTAGATGTCCTCTCAGGACTGTGTACAGACTGCTGTTGATTGACTTGTCCTTCACTCTACCTAGGAAATATGACACCTTTATTATTATTATAGGCTTTTTTTTCTTCAAAAGAAGCCATTTTGACATGTCACAGTAGGAAAAGCACAGGTGTAGGTAATAGAATTAACTATGAATTCCATTTACCTCTTTCATATTTCACAGCGCGGGATCCCTGTCACACTGTCACAGAGACATTGTTAATGTTATTAGCAACACTGGTGCTTCTGCTATTACTACTCAACATGTCTGCTGGGGGGGAAAAGGCTGTTTGCACAAAGAGCTTGGTGACATAATTCCCAGCACAGCTCCACCCAAGATCAAGCTGAGCATGCCGCCGATTTAGAACAGTGCAGGGCCTTTTCAACACTACAAGTACACTGCGCAAAAAATGGATTTCCCCAAAACAAGTACAACTACAGTTTAGGAGTAGCAAGCACAAATGCTTTAGCTAATACCTTTCACAGTGTGGAGGCTTAATTGTTTGCCACAGTCTAACCACTGACACTAATTAGCATGCAATTAGTGTCAGAGGTTGTGCACAGACCAAAGTTAAACAGCTTCTATCGGGAACACCAACGCTATCTCACCTGTATTTTATCTAATAATTTGGGAATTGTATCGAACTGAGGGGGGCTATGTCATCCCGAGGATTCACTCTGCCACAGGTAGGTTTTAACATTAAAACATGATTTAGTAAATCATGCCAGCAGACATTAGGCCATTTTAATAGCTGTGTATTCCATGCAAAAACAAAAAAAGTGTGAATAAAGTTTTAAGGCCGCCCTACACCTTATTGAAGGCCCACTTTAATATGCAACTTCATTTTATACAATATATGTTGTAGGGGGTCCCTGCTCAGCCTCTCTTTTAGTTAAGGGGTCCTTGGCCTATAAAACATTGAAGACCTCTGCTTTAGTGTGTAACTTTTTGATATTAATGAACGTCTGTTACGTTGAAGCCATTGCCAAATGAGTTGATAGAAAGTTAATTAAGACTCTCAGCTCCACACAACCCTCTGTATTTCTCAGTATGACTATGTTCAGAAGATTGTGACGTCCTGTGAATTTGCCGCGCAGAAGCTCGGTTGAAGATAATGACCACTTCTGAAGTTTCCATCATGCTTTTTTAAACCTACACGTCCTCATTGCGTAGAGCAACTGTGTGGATGAAGGGTGGGGACTGGTCCGCGATCACGGAAGGCTTATATCATGTGGATGCCAACGGTGTTGTTATTACTTTTTATTATTATAATTCCTCATGGGAGAGACATAAACTACACTCTATAGCTTTAAGGCTGATTCTGGAATCAATAAAGTCAAGAGGGTGTCTTTAGAGAAACTTGTGGAGGGGGCCCAATAGAGAAACCTGTAGGTGAGGGGGTCCCTATAGGGAAACCTGTAGAGGGAGCTCTATAGAGAAACATGTGGGGGGGGGCTATACAGAAACCTGTGAAGGGAGCTCTACAGAGAAACCTGTAGTGGGGGCCCTATAGAGAAACTTGTAGCGGGGCTCCATAGAGATAACTGTATGGGGGGCCCAAAAGAGAAACCTCTATGGGGAGCTCTATAGAGAAGCCTGTAGTGGGGGCCCTATAGAGAAACTTGTAGGGGTAGCTCTATAGAGAAGCCAGTATAGGGGGCCCTATGGAGAAACCTGTAGGGCGGCTCCATAGAGAAACCTGCAGGGGGGTCTCTATAGAGATACCTGAAAGCAAAAAGAGAGGAAACAGCAAATAAATGGCCGCAGCTGCACAGCGCCCCCTTTAAGTAAATTGTTTATGTAAGTCACTCCTAAAAAACATGGGATACATTAGTTGATTTTAAATGCTTCCCCTATCGTGCCTATGTGTAAGGAGAGAGGGGGGTGGATGGCCATGGCACGGTGGGGCTATTACGTCACTAGCTATCTTTACTTGCGCAGGCTCTTAGCAAGGTGGTCTTTGGCTGTGGGCATCCTTGCAACATTCTGACTCGTGCTTTGATATCAGAGCGGAGATTTAATACCAAACTGTTAAAATTAGTGTGTCAAGGGCAACCTTATAAAGGGTTGTGGTTCTTTATTTAGCTAAGTGAAAGCCATTTGTCACAACAGTGGGGGAAATAAAAGTAAAAAAGAAAATAAAAGATATGATTATATGATGATCACATGATTATAATGAATAATCCAACTTTTTCCCAAATACAACATGTCAAACAGGCTTACAGAACACCATTATTTATAACGAGGGACCAGACAACATTAATTGCATTCCATGTAAAACAAATAAGCCTTCGATCTTGTTTTTTTCACGTGCTTTAGAGACAAAGTTCACCAACTTATTCACATTAAATCTAAACAACCACTTAATTTTGTCGTCATCAGCAACACAACTTTATAACTCTACCCTAATGTATTAATAAATTGTACTTTACACTATAGGATACTACCTTTTCTGAAAGATACAGAGAGTCCAATTGCGCATGTTCTATACAAAAGACATAACCAGCACATTATTAAACTACCCAACATAGTAACACAGGTATATAATGAAGTTACAGTTAGCTCGAGCTCAACCAACTACAACAGGGAAATAGAAATTGCACATTAAAGTGTCAGTATTAACACTCCATTAATTACTTACTAATACCGTTATATTAATATAACGCATACTGGGGCCATTTTTCTACACAGTATACTTTAACTTCCCATACTTTAAGCACATTTATCTTCCAGGACTTGTAGTTTTAGTGAAATATTGTTGCATTGTGGTATTGCTATGTTTACAGGATCTAAACAATCTCAATATTTCTCCCACTATTGTAGAAAAAACAACATCATCACAGAAATAAAATAATAAAGATTTATGAATTAAAAAGTATTTAACAGAATATATGAACACATATCTAAAACAAATGCATATGACCTACAACTTACGTAACCTTAATAAAAGCGATATTTTAAAAATTATAATAATCATATAAATGCATTTTATTTCTGCTGTTAAAAAAAGATTGTTTCTCTTCCAACAGGTCATGCATGTCTTAGGACAGCGGTGGAAGATGTATTCAGAAGCAAGTGTGCCTAGATGGACAAAAAGTAGCAAAACAAATACCAAAATATAGTTCATCTATTACATATGTTGTGTTTTTTAGCTATGTCTACCTAGGGAATAAGCTCATGCCCTGGTGAGTGGCAACCAGTCTGAGTACCAGTATAACCAGTAGTCCCTCTAGTTCTCCATTTGAGGGGGAAAAAGTGAGAATGCGGGCAGACGCGAGGGGGCGACGTTGGTCTCTGTAACACCCTGACAGAGAGAGAGAGAGAGAGAGAGAGAGAGAGAGAGAGAGAGAGAGAGAAAGAGAGAGAAAGAGAGAGAGAAGGGGGGGAATTGAAGGGCGGAGGTGGGGGGGTGCTGTGCGCTCTGCTCTGAGATCCGACTTCAGTGTCAGCTCGATTCAGTCACACAGTTCCGGCTCAGACATGGCCGCAAATGCATCTAACGTCTCCTCTTTTGTTTCTCCTGACTTGTATGACGAGATGCAGAATCGCGAGTAGTTCGCCGTTTAATCCACTGCACAATGCCCACGTCGCTTTGCATTATGGCCGCACACTGTTGCGCTCAGTCTATTACATCTGGAATTAGATACATGTGCTAATTAGCTCCAATTACACTCTTTTTCATCTTTTTGTCGTCATCCTCCCAAATGGAAGTGCGAGGAGTTGGACCCCCAACTATCTGTGTCTCCCCTTACAACTAGTGCCATTTGCATATTTAATTTATGCTTTATGAATTAAATTAGCGCATGATGCAACTGCACTACAGTTAAGGCCAGCATGAGAGGGGGGTTAATGATAAGAGTGGGAAGATAGGGGAACTAATAGACTCCAGGCTATTAGCAACACGGTAGGACTGGAAGGAGGACGCTTCAGTACACCGAATTAAAGTAAGTCATGTGTGATCCTGCTCTGATGGAAGCTTGGATCATACTGATGCTCACTCCCAAACAACACGGGAGATTTTACTTGATTTTAAATGCTTCACCCTATTGGGACTATGTGTCCAGAGAGAGAGAGAGAGAGAGAGAGAGAGAGAGAGAGAGAGAGAGAGAGAGAGAGAGAGAGAGAGAGAGAGGATGGCCATGGCACGGTGGGGCTATTGCGTCACTAGCTGTCTTTACTTGCGCAGGCTCTTTGCACGGTGGTCTTTGGCTGTGGGCATCCTTGCAACATTCTGACTCATGCTTTGATATCAGAGCGGAGATTTAATACCAAACTGTTAAAATGGCAACCTTAAAAAGGGCCGTGATTCTTTATTTAGCTAAGTGAGAGCCATTTGTCACACCATTTGGGAGAAAGAAAAGTAAAAAAAAAAAAAATGATGATATGATATGATGATTAAATCATTTTAATGAATAAGAGGCAGTTTTCTCCCAATTAAAACTTGTCAGAAATGCCAGCACTCCCGTGACAGCTGCAATCTTATCTACACAGAGCCCAGCCTATGCCAACTGTCATCAACTATTACTCGACTTTCTTAATTCACTGGATGTGTAAAACGTTCAATTTCCCTGCTACAAGTGAGGCTGGGCCTGGAGGAGAGAGGGGAGAAGAGGAGAAGAGAAGAGAGAGCATCGCAGCGGCACTTAACTGGTTTTGATATGAGGGCCCGATGTGCGCTCTGGCTGGCGTCGCGGAGCCCCAATCAGGTGCCATTTCACCCGCTGTATGAGAATATCATTGGCTGGTGGGAAAGGAGCTGTGCGCAAAAACCAACCCCGCCGCTCGCACTCGCCTAACAGAAGCCGAGCTGAAAGCATCATCCGCTTTGAGCGCTTAGGCGCAGTGATTACATCCTCTCACAGAGGGAGAAAGTCCTTTTATTCGCCAGTCCTGTTTTTATGATTTTGTAGAAGTTGCATTTGTTGAAGATTCCGCCGGTGCGTAAAAAGGACTTTTTGTTTTCTTATTTTTGTTCCTACTCGTGTGGAATTCCCTGGTGTTTTGTGACTTTGTGTGAAGAAAGGGGCTGTCTGTTCTGTGCACAGGGAGTGTTGGCTATGCGTCCTGGCTCCAGCCTGCAATGTTTTGCGCTGACGCCAAAACTGACAGACCGGTGCAGAATTGATTAAAAAACAGAGAAGCTCGGATCAAATGGCTGTGCTTCTCGCAGCTGAAACGACACAATGTTCCACTGACCCGAGGCAGAGGAGAGGAATTTCACAATCGGGCAGCCTTGTTGCTGTTTATTTCACTGCCTTTTTACGGACAGAGGAAATGGGAAATGCTCATTTCTTGTAAGGAAAGGGAATAATACTTATTTTTTCTTCCCCTCCCCTCCGCAGCCCCCGTCTTGAAGTGCACTTTTGTGAGAGGGAGAGGAGATGATTTGGTTGATTTTCCTGCTCTCCATCCTGGATGGAGCTGTCTCTCAGCTCCACTACTCCGTGCCAGAGGAACAGGAACCTGGCTCCGTGGTTGGGAATATCGCAGAGGATTTGGGGCTGGACATTACTAAACTTTCCGCTCGCCGCTTCCAGACGGTGCCGAGTTCACGGACACCGTATCTGGAGGTGAACTTAGAGAACGGCGCGCTCGTGGTGAAGGAGAAAATCGACCGGGAAGAAATATGCAAGCAAAGCACCCCGTGCCTACTGCACCTGGAGGTGTTTTTGGAGAACCCGCTGGAGCTCTTTCGCGTGGAGATAGAAGTGATGGATATCAACGACAATCCCCCCAGCTTTCCCGAGACCGACATATCCGTGGAGATATCGGAGAGCGCCATCCCCGGGACCCGTTTCCCGGTGGAGAACGCCTTCGACCCGGACGTGGGCACAAACGCGCTCAGCACATACGCCATAACGAATAATAACTACTTCTACCTTGACGTGCAGACGCAGAGCGACGGGAACAAGTTCGCGGAGCTGGTGCTGGAGAAGCCGCTGGACCGGGAGCAGCAGGCGGTGCACCGCTACGTGTTGACGGCTGTGGACGGGGGCATCCCGCAGCGCACCGGGACGGCTCTCCTGGTCGTTAAAGTCCTGGACTCGAACGACAACGCGCCCACCTTTGACCAGTCCGTGTACTCTGTCAACCTGCGGGAAAACTCTCCCGTGGGCACTCTGGTAATTCAGCTCAACGCCACGGATGTTGACGAGGGACAAAACGGGGAAATAGTTTATTCGTTCAGCAGTCACAACGCCCCACGGATAAAGGACTTATTCAACATCGATGCCCGGACAGGTAGGATAGAGGTGGCGGGGGAGGTGGACTATGAGGAGAGCAACACGCATCAGATTTACGTCCAGGCTAAAGATCTGGGGGCTAACGCGGTTCCCGCGCACTGCAAAGTGCTGGTCAAACTCACAGACGTGAACGACAATACGCCGGAGATCGGTTTCAGCACTGTGACCGAATCCGTGAGCGAGCAGGACGCCCCGGGCACCGTGATCGCACTTTTCAGCGTCTCGGACAGGGACGCTGGCGATAATGGACACATGAGCTGCGAGATATTAGGAGACGTTCCATTCAAGCTGAAGTCCTCGTTTAAAAACTACTACACCATCGTGACTGACGGCCCGCTGGACAGAGAGAGCACGGACTCCTACACCGTCACCGTGGTGGCCAAAGATAAGGGCCAGCCGTCGCTGGCCACCAGCAAGTCCATCAAAGTGCACGTGTCCGACGAGAACGACAATGCTCCGCGCTTTACGCAGGCTGTTTATGATGTGTATGTGACTGAGAATAACGTGCCCGGTGCGTTCATTCACGCTGTAAGCGCTCTGGACCCTGACATGGGACACAACGCTCTTATTACCTACTCCATATTGGAGTGCGACATACAGGGCATGTCTGTGGACACCTATGTGTCCATAAACCAGGACACAGGTTACCTTTACGCGCTGCGCTCTTTTGATTACGAGCAGCTGAAGGAGTTTAGCTTTATGGTCCAGGCTAAAGACTCTGGCGCCGCCGAGCTCTTCTCCAACGCCACCGTAAATGTCATCATAGTGGACCAAAACGACAACGCCCCCGCTGTGATAGCCCCAATCGGTAAGAACGGCACAGCCAAAGAGCACCTGCCGCGCTCTGCAGAGCCCGGGTACCTGGTGACGCGCATCGTGGCCATGGATGCGGACGACGGCGAGAACGCACGGCTCTCGTACAGCATCCTGCGGGGCAACGAGATGGGGATGTTCCGCATGGATTGGCGCACGGGGGAGCTGAGGACATCCCGCAGGATCTCTCCTAAGCGGGACCCACAGGGGTACTACGACCTGCTGATCGAGGTGAGGGACCACGGGCAGCCCCCACTCTCCTCCTCCGCGAGCGTGAGCGTGGTGTTGGTTGACAGCGTGGTGGAAGGCCGCAGCGGGGACCGGGGCTCGGCCTCCAAGGCCAAGGAGACCTCCCTGGACCTGACTCTGATCCTCATCATCGCTCTGGGCTCCGTGTCCTTCGTCTTCCTGCTGGCTATGATCGTGCTGGCCGTGCGCTGCCAGAAGGACAAGAAGCTCAACCTGTATACATGCCTGATGGCCGGTAACTGCTGTCTGTGTTGTAGCGCGTGCTGCAGCCGACAGGCCCGCGGGCGCAAGCAGAAGAAGCTGAGCAAGTCCGACATCATGTTGGTCCAGAGCACCAACGTGACGTCAGGGGTCGGGGCCGTGGGCCAGGTGCCCGTGGAGGAGTCCGGGGTGGGTGGCGTGGGAGGGGGCTTCGGCTCCCACCACCACCAGAACCAGAACTCCTACTGCTACCAGGTGTGTCTGACGCCGGAGTCCGCCAAGACGGATCTGATGTTCCTGAAGCCGTGCAGCCCCTCCCGGAGCACGGACACGGATCACGCCAACCCCTGCGGCGCCATAGTCACGGGTTACAGTGACCAACAACCGGACATCATATCCAACGGCAGTATCCTTTCTAATGAGGTAAGAGAAGCCTGGGTGAGCTGTTGTCCCCCTGGGGCTCAACTTCAGTGTTAAAAGTCCACAAAAGCGTGATTAAAAACAAAAACTAAGTTTCACCTCATTTTGAAAAGATCAGCCAGATATCAGCTGCCTCATGTCAAAACATGTCATGCAGTCAGATGGAAGCTTTATTGGCTCGGCTGGTTCTGCTCAGTGGCCTTTATTTATTGTCAGGCGTGCATGGCGATTGGACATGCCAATTGGTGAGTCTCATGTGGCCTTTTAGTTTTATTCGGAATGGATTGCTATCAGATCCCAGGCTGCTGATCAACCTTCAGATTGCGCGCAACCGAGTGTGACAGAGATTTAGACTTTGGGCATAACTGCTGATCATGTTTTCAGTCATACCACAGATTTGAAAGAGTTTATTTTTATTTTTTTGGTGATATCACATATTCACCAAGCAGGTTTACCTGACCCATGTATTAAGATATTCACGTGCATGCATGGATGTGCAATGTTTTGTTAAGCAAAATCAGCAGGTTTAAATTTGAGTTACCTGCATATTAAGGTGTGGCTCTTATCAAATAATTTACTTTCATAATTGCAGTTAGGGGAATACACAATTATATCAGACATTTTGAAGAAAAAATCCATTAAGAGAGCGTCTCTGTTTTGTGGAAGATATTTTGGTTACATGCAACTTTCAGTAACTGGCCCTCCTTGGCCACATGTATTTTTTATAGTTGATTTCTATATTCTTATTGGGTTATAAAGTTTGGGTGGCAAATATGACCGGAAAGTAGAAGCCGAGTGGCTCCACGGCCCGGTTTTGGGGTCTGTGCATTCTGCGTTCGGGGCTTTTTGTTGATTGCGGTGTGGCTGGAGTGGAGCCAGACAGCTAGTCACAGCCTTGCCTTTGCTGTGCGTTAAGTATTCCGTGCACGAGCCAGCACGGCAGCACCGTGAACAAAGGTTGTTCAGTTTCAGCATCGGGCGGCTCAATCATTTACGCATTCAATCGCCTCCCTAACCCACTCTCCCCTGCTCCTGTCTCCTCTCCCCCACTCACTCGCTCACTCCCCCACTCGCTCACACACTCGCTCACTCGCTCACTCACTCGTTCACTCACTCGCTCACTCACTCGCTAACTCGCCCATCAATTGGATGCGCGCACTGTCGTTACCCCACCTTATAGGCTACTACCCTTAGCTTCTTCTTTCAGTGTTCCATGTCAACAAACCAATGTATGAATATGTGATCACTTCTAATATCCAGTAATGCTCCTTCTGTTATTTGGAATGTGTCTAATAAAAGTGTTTCTCTGTGGGCTTTTCTAGACAAAACACCAACGAGCAGAACTCAGCTATCTGGTGGACAGACCCAGACGTGTCAACAGGTAGTCAAATGCACACACACACACACACACACACACACACACACACACACACACACACACACACACACACACACACACACACAAGTGTAGCCAGATCGGACCAATTTTTGAAGGTCTCGGTCTTGTCTCGGAATCGACCGCATTTTAACTCGGTCTCACATCTCGGTCTCGGATGAAGAGGACTCTGGATTTTAGATCAAGAACCGTCAATACCACAACTGCAGGGATTTTGCTAAATTGCCTGTGCACACTGTCTTATTTATGCCTATGTGTTCAATCTTGCAACAACTTGATTTATAGCTTATTTAAAATGGGTGTTACTGCCCCCCCCCCCCCCCCCCCCCCCCCCCCCCCCCCCCTCCAGCTCTGGCTGTCTGACTACACCAGTCTAATCTCGGTCTTGACTAAGTCTCAAACCCTTAAAGTCTTGGTCTCGGTTTAGGTGGTCTAGACTAGAACACACACACACACACACACACACACACACACACGCACACACACACACACACACACACACACCACATTATTAGCAGTGTGCAAAACCTAGTGACATACCATTCACCGAGGCAATTGACACATCTATAAAATTGAAGATTAAATCCATCAGTGTGAGTCTCCGACATTCTGCAACGTTAATTGTGGCTTTGAGAGGCTACACGCTTTCCCAATGTATCCATAACGTTCATCTTCAATTTGGCACCCGTCCCATAACTGACAGAGCAGCGCCCATTACAGCTCTAATGCTGGATTTCATTACATGCCATGTGTAACATCCAATTTAGCCTCCTGACGGCCACCGTCACTGCATTAATGCAGGGTTGATTTCTGATTCTCTCTCTCTTTCTTTCTGTCTGCCCCCTCATTGAATCCTCTTCCTCTCCTCTTCATCTTCTTTCTTAATGTTGTCCCTCCTTTCTCTCTCTCTCCAACCCCTCTGTAAATTTTTTTTCCTCTTCTTCTTTTCCTCTTTTCTCTGACACGGCTGTATGCAATCTCCCTCTCCCCTCCTCCTCCTCCTTTTTTTTCACAGTTCGGCTTTCCAAGAGGCCGACATCGTCAGCTCCAAAGACAGTGGCCATGGCGACAGCGAACAGGGCGACAGTGACCATGATGCCACTAACCGGGGTCATTCAGCTGGTGAGTCCCCCC
>NC_048408.1:4821692-4854192 GCF_013103735.1 Etheostoma cragini
CCCTCCCAACATCACATCACATAATTACACTGTAATTGCAGTGCTCCCACACACACACACACACACACATGCTTTAAACCTCTGTTTCCATATTGTGTGTTTGCAATAGTGAATGGGATAATGCTGAATCGTTGGTGCGGACCAGTGACTTTTAATTTCCTTAATTTGAGAGTGTGTGCAAAGGCCCGAGCTCTGTTGTTGCTGGCTGGCTGGCTGGCATGAGCCGGCCCCCAGAGGTGCTGATTGTATTTCACACCCGGGTGAAAGGGAGGAATATTTGGGTAATTCTCTTTTCTTTCTCTGCCTCTCGCTGCTCTCGTTCTCTCGTTTCCAACACTGAGCGGGGCTGAAAGGATTGCGAGTTGGAGCGAGGCAGTTCGAGGCCTTTAGTGGCACAAATCAATAGGTTCACTCAAGGGAAAGGATAAGGCATGGGGGCTAAATTAATATAATGAGATGCGTTTCAATCAGCCTCGCAGTCCGAGTATTGCACTGCCTTTGTTGGATGTAGATTCAGCTGATCGGGGGCAGTAGCAGCTTTTGCATTCTTTGTTTTTTTTGCTGGCCAAATATTTGTAGCTTTGGCATAAGTCAAGGCAAACAACATGTTGGACTTAGGGAACATTTCCCTTCTCTCTCTCTCTCTCTCTCTTTCTCTCTCTCTCTCTCTCTTGCTCTCCTACATTCTCCAGTGCAGTAGCGTTTTAAGACAAGGCTTTAGGTCTTATCATAAGCCTCGCCTTGTTCTCTCTAAAGTTCTATTAGATAAGTACCTGTTTATTGATCAAAGTGGAGTCAGGTAAAATGTGGAGCAATACAAAATCTCATTTCATATTGAATTGCCCTTTTCTTCGGCGGGATTGTTCCACACGGCTTGTGTAAGACCCCTGTCTAGACCGGAGCCGGCCAAATATCATACCAGTGCTGGGAATACAAATAGAGCAGATGAGATAGGTGTTGTAGGATAGCCAACGGTCCTCATCATGCGCCACAGTGGTTGACATTATTAATGAACTGAGCCCAAATAGACAGCCAATATGCAGCAGTGGCAGGGCCACCACCTGGCCCTCGCTGGTTGCGGGGGGGAGGGTCAGTCTGGACTGGGAACTGGGAAACATCCTCAGGCTCACTTGTTCATTTTTAATCAGGACTAACAATGATAATTACTGTTCATTAGGGCTGTCAATCTATTCAAGTGTTTAATCACGATTAATCACATGATTGCCCATAGTTATCTCGCAATCTCTAATTTCGTATCTTTTCGAAACGCACTTTAAAAGGTTTTCTTTTGAAAGTTTTTATTGCCCATATGCTCTATGAGACTGGACTCTAGTGGTAACTCAGTCATTCACATGGACAGTATATGGAAAGAACTTAAGTCTTGTGGAAAGAGCCATCTGGAAGGGCTTTGAGACTCAACTTGCCATTCAAACGTTCTTTTTTTCATCCATTTCTGCTCAAGGAGCTCTGTTTCTGGATTATTTTTTTTGTGGGGGGGGGGGGGTAGTCTTGAGCTGCTTTGTAATGATCGATGAGTTACAAGCCTCTCTTTAGACTAACCAACCCTTTCATGTCTAAAGCTTTTCTGTCACAGATAAAGGCCTCCAAATGCCAAAACTATCGTCTTAAAAAGGTAATATAATAAAATATGATTAAAGGAATTTGCGTCAACTCTGTATTATTGCGTTAATTTTAACAGCTCTAATAATCAATAATACAACATATACTGTATTCAAAAGGCCAGATATAGAGACACAGAAGAGTATAGCAAGAAACATGTTGTATACATATGCAAAATGCATCTTAACCTACAGTACCTTCAGTGAGGAAGGATAAGCCCTGACATGACTGTACTTCAAACTCATTCCTATGCCGAGTACTGCCTTGAAATTCCTTCTTGCAGCTTTGCCAGGATCCCATTTACAGTTTAGACCAACAGTCCGTTTCCTTGGCTTAATTTGGCTAAGAGAATGCTCACTTGGCACCGGCCTGGGAGTGTACCCAGTTGGTTCCGTCCTCCGTACTCTCTACGAGGAAACCAACATTTGTTCCTCATGTTGGATTTAGAAGAGAACAGCTTACCACTCCATGGGAGGTTATATCACACGGTATTTGGAAAGAGGGACACTTGAGTGTCCCTTCACAGACTTCTGTAAACAACAAAACCAGATGGAGTGTACTTGTGTGTGTGTGTGTGTGTTTAGAGGTATGCCATTGTCTGATTTAATATGTAGGTGGATGCACGATACCTGTGCGTAATCCGCTTTTGTGTGCTTTGTGTAGGAGAAAACAAAGCTAGGTGATGTAGTCTGAATTGAAAAGGAGTTTTCCTTTCGAGGCGGTGCCCTGGAAAGCTTAAATCAGATTCCATTTTAAATGAAGAGAGAGTGGTAGGTAGTGCTTGGCACTCTGCCAGGTGCATGTGGCATCTACATAGGCATACCCATTGCTTATAATATGATGTGTATATTATAGATCGTCTCACATAGGTTGCATAATGTGGAAGTTATTGTGTGCCTTTATGAGTTTTATCTTCATGAGCATAGTGCTATACTATATATACATTCTATATACTGTACCATGCGTAGCCCACGTGTTTGTTATGCATGTCTGCAGCGTTTGTGTGCATAAGCAAATCCCTTTGCATGCGCGCACACACACACACACACACACACACACACACACACACACACACACACACAAACATTCTCTTCCAGTCTCATCCTTCATTCTGTCTCCCCCACACGTTGCCTCTCCGCAACACTCGGCTGATCAGTAATTCATTTCCAGAACCTTTGCATAGCAATTATCAAAGGAGGGTCAGAGGCAAGGTTTCCTCACGGGACCGTGCGGCACATATTCTCCCTTTTGGTGCGCCGGGAATACTTCAAAATCAAGGGAAAACCATTTCCAGGTGGCATATCATCCACTACACCTGCCCTAGCTTTCCGCTCGGCCGACACTTTAGAAATTAGGTCTCCTGACGTGGTTTTAAATCAAAGAGACACGGCCTGAGAGCCTGGGGCACCACCCGGATACCTTTAAAAAAGTGGCAAATGTTTTTCTTTTCTGAGAGCAGCATGTCTGAGTGAGGCTCCACCGTGTCCGAAGCCAAAACACTATTGATTAACCACCACAACTCCTCACACATCTTTTTAGATTTTCTTCTTTTTTTAGGTTCTTTGATCCAAATAAGACACTGTTCTCTTCATTATTTCTTTCATTATCCTAATAGGAGATGGCGGCAAGCGTGAGCAAGCGGAAAAAAAAGAAAAAAAGGTGACAAATTAAAAGGGGATTAAATATTCATCAGTGAAAAAATTTGGCATCTCAGAAACGTTCGATCAGCTGTGGAAGGCGGCGTGACGGGCGGGAGACTGGAAATGATCGTTATCGTGACGTTTGTTTTGGTGAGAACAACAGCCGTGACAAATGGGACAATTAAATCACTGTGGCAACGGTGTATTAGATGGCTGATTATGAATTAGTGGCGGCACCTTGTAGCAGTTTCCCATGTCACTGAGCTGTCAGAGGAATTTAGCACACAGGGTTTTGAAAACACCCTCCTCTCAGACTCTAGATACTGAAAAACCAGAGGCTGTGAACCCAGTTGTCTATGATCCATGAGACCCAACAATCGTGTCTAAGGTCTATTTCAAAAGCTCACATAATGGAAAAAAAATACAGAGACCTTGCTGATCTAGAAGAAGAAGTAGCTGAAAAAAGGCTGAAGGCATACATAGTGATACAGAGGTCAGTTATTAGACCTCACCTCTCAGTCAAGAAAAGATCTTCAGTTCTGTTGTGAAAAGAGTTTTGTCAGACTCGGGCTGCACCTAGCGCTTGTTTTATCATGTATTCGTGTGCAGATTATTTTCTCCACCAATCGTGTTGTATCCGAAAATAGTTCCTAGAAATGAAATGCTACCCAGAGTTGAAAGTAATGTGTCAAAATTGCTTGTGTTGTTCCACCAACGGTGCAAAACCAAATATATCCAGTTCGCTACAGCATATAAGAGACAGAAGAGCCGCGAATCCTTGCATTTGAGTAGCAGGAACCACAAATGTTTAGAAATGAACTCAAAGAATGATGCCCTTATTCATTAAAGAGTAATGAAACCAGAACACTTGCAATGCACAAACTCTTAAGTGGGAGATATTGTTAAAAGCAGAGAAAAGTCCATTTACTCTCCGAAAGCCCACCACCAGAGAGTAACACAAAGAAGAGGGAAGCATTTCAATGTGACATGAAAAAGTACAAATCTATTACAGCAAATAGGATGAAAAAATGCCTTGTTAAAACATTTTGAGTCTGTATATGGTGATGTCACCACTGCTTCAACATCTGACTGAATATCAATACAAGTCATAGCAGGGAAAGGAAGAGACCAATCGAGTTGATTAACCAACTGACCAGCCTGACAAATTCTCTCTCTCATCTTAAACTAAGCATATAAACATTTTTTTTCCCATGACCTTTTTTTACACAATTAAGTTTGATGGAAGAGTGGATTCGCTTCGACTTACTGAGTTCTGTGTGCAAACCAATCAAAACCAAAATAAGAACTTGGAATGCAATGATGATCAATATAGTGAAACATCATGTCCAGTGGCTTGATGAATGTGTTCTTGGTGTGAATAGGCTGTGCTCTCTGAGGGAAGTCAATGGCAAATTGAGTGTTCCCAACCCTGAAATGAATAATAAAAATAAAAAAGGACTCAAGCCTTCTTGGCTGCAAGTCAAATCTGCTGAAAACATAACACAAAAAAGGGAAAAAGATGTATTGTCATCGTGTCAACCTGGCCTTGGATATTCAGTGAGCATGAGGCTCTAAGCCTCATGTTCAACTGTAAGTAACTTGGCCATGAGTAATACACATATCATCCTCTATGCCCAGAACAAACAGTGAACATCTGCTCCAACAAGGCTGCAATGCTAAACGTCCTACAGAACAATGTAAGAGGCCAAGATATAATGTACCTGTCTCATTGTCCCTTGTGTTGCCTCGTCTTACATAGTACTGCAGTAATGTCACTCGGCTCAAATTAAAGCCTTTAGTTAACGATTAATTCACATGTCAAAAATAATATTATGTATTCTTTATTAATCCCAAAAGGGGAAATTACAATTTACACTGTTGCTATAACACACATGCTTGAATGCTCAGTACCTATACATGCACTAAATGGAGATATGTGACTGGCACCTCTCCAGCTACCAGTCCACCACCATACTTCTGTTCTGTATGTGGACTTTAACCAGCGACCCCCCCTTCCCAACCCAACTCCCTACAAACTGAGCTACTGCCACCCCCATCTCCTTTTTCAGTATTGTTTTTATAATTTGTACTGTCACAGAGGAAGCAAATATTACACCGCTAAAAGCGGCCAAACTATTTTCAAAAGAAGGTTGAATTTGCTGAGCTTTTGCACCGCAAATGTCAGCCAATCACGTTGCACCTGTACTTTTTAAACAACCCGGAGGCTCCCTAGTCAGGACCAAGACGGCAATCATTCAACCTTGACAAAGCCAACGCATACCCACATAGCCACACCTTCTGCTGTAATCTTTCACAATATAAGTCTAAAACTTATACATTTACATACATACCATTTACCAGAATGATTAGTTTTTTAAGAGATGTTTTGATACTGATCCAGTACTGGAAAATCTCTGATACAGCTTTAAATGCTGTTATCAGCATTGAAGTACTGGAGTTTATGCACCGATCTGATACAAAATGGTAGCTGCCTATCAGAGACTGTCAATACTTTCTATGGGGGGAGCCCTCTCGCTCTGTTCTGGCCCAGGGAAGTCTCTGGTTCACTCATCACATCCCCACTGGCCCACCTGTGTGAGGAAGCACTGCTGCTCCCCTGCCGTTCTGAACTGCTGTCCAAATGTTGACATGTTGTGTCTGTATTCTCTCCGGAACAATGGAGGACAAGATGAAAACAGAGGTATAGATAGAAGACACCCTTTACCTGGGGAACAAGGAATGTTTGAAGAAGAAACGGGCAGAGAGGATTAAATAACAAGACACAGAGACACAGCGAGAAGGAAAAAGAGAGAGAGTGTTAGACAGACCTGCATGCAGCAGATACAGAACAGACCCACCGAGTGAAATCAGACATGGGGCTGGTGTTTTCCCAGGATCTGTTTTCCTTCGTTTCCCCACTCCCTGTTGCTGGATGTATGTCAGGCAACGCAATTAGTCAAATCACGGCGTGGGATTTCGGAAACACTCAGAAAAAAAGGTGCTGATTGCTTATTAGCATCTGGATTTTGTTTGCATTGCGTAGCGTTGTATACATCCCCCTGTGTGTGCATGTGTGTGTGTATGTGTGTACGTGCATGCGTGTGTGTGCTTGAGAGTGTGTTTTTGTGTGGGTGTGTTTGCGCGGGTGTGTGTGTACGCCTGCGTTGGTGTGCGTGTGTATGCATATGTTTGTGTGTATGTTTTTGTGTGTGTGCGTGTGCGTGTGCGTGTGTGTGTGTGTGTGTGTGTTTGTGTTTGAGAGTGTGTGTGTGTGCGGGTGTGTTTGTATGTATGCATATTTGTGTGTGTGTGTGTGGGTGTGTGTGTGTGTGTGTGTGTGTGTGTGTGTGCGGGTGTGCTTGTATGTATGTATATATGTGTGTGTGTGTGTGTGTGTGTGTGTCTGTGCTTCCTGCCTGATGAGGTCATGATGAGAGATAGGACTGCTGGCAGGGCCTGTCATTGCCAGTCACTGTTTTGGTTGTTGTTTTGCTTTCTGCCCAAGGAAGAAAAGGTGCTTCACGGGAATCAACAGCCACTGGGTGTCATGTGCGCGTGGCCTGTCTGTCTGTGTACTTGTACATTTACATATCTCTGCGTTAAGAAGAGTATTTTTAAGCGCGTGTGTTTGCAAACATACGTGTTGATGTCGCGGTTCTTTCGCGGTTCTGAGTCAGTCGGCAGATGGAAAAACACACAGAGTAGTTTGGAAGCTAGTGACAAGAGTTTCTCCGAGCCTGACACACAGGGAACAGTGACTGCTGCCGACTATATTTATACATTATCTCCAGAGAACAATACGCCCTTGTGACTGCTTAATAATACCATAAGATATGAGAAACATGGAACAAACTGCGCTTTCTCTTAATCCTTCATCATTTACTATCTTTATCAGTATGTGCTTCAGTCTTTCAGCTGAATTGTTTGTGCATGTAGGAGTGTATGCATTGTGGCAACCAAGCACAGCAAAGATTGTAAGGCCTGAGGTCAACATCCTCTTGTGTCTGAGGAGGAAATTAATTTGTCAGAAGTCCATTAAATTGCTAAAGATTAGAGGCTGACTGTAAGGTGGGCATTAAGAGAAATACTGTGATTTATATGCCCCCAACCTTTAGACTTAGACTTAGACTTAGACTTCTCTTTATTGATCCTTTTGGGAGGACTCCCCCAAGGCAATTGAAATTTCAAACAGAAAGACAGACATAAATATACATTAGATTCCAGGGGTCAATCCAAGGGTGTGTGCAAGTTAACGCCACTCAAAATCTGAAGATGTAGTTAAATGGAATCTAGAGACTGTTTTCAACATGATCACAGCCCGAGTACAGAGCTAGGGCTGCGCAACAAATCCAAAATTGAATCGCAATCAATTATTTTGCGCGGTACGTTTTGCAAGTCTTACTATGTCTCGTGTTCTGAATTAAATGGCGGACGTACAAAGTTCAAGGTGTTTTTGCTGTTGCTGTTTTCTGAAGTTCAATGATTGTCTTTCCAAAAGTCGACGAGTGATCATGTTGGAGAATCGTGATTTCAAATATTGAGCAAAATAACTGATTACGATTTCTTTGTTCACAATCGAGCAGTCCTATGCAGAGCTGCTCTTGACAGTGCTAGCTGGGGATAAAAACAGCCAAAGCACTGACTGCTGCTGATTCTGTGGGTCAGCCAGACGAGACACAGGTTAACAGAGCAAACAGACATATTGAAAAATTGCTGAATCACACAAAAAATGTTCAACAAAAAAAAAAAGAAAGAAGCTGCCACACCTTATATCCAGCTGTTTTGCCTTAAATTACCCAGAACAGCTTGAAAGCAGGTTGTACAGGCTCCATTGATCCCACAGGGAAATCAGATGGGCCGATAATCCTCGGCTGATATAATTAACTCTATCAAAGTTTAAGCATAGTATTACATTTTTCTCACATTCTCCACGTTTATTCTTATTCATTATTAAACCAGGATAGCCTCAATCCCCAAATGGCCCTAAAGAGTTACATACTGTAACTATTATTAGGGCTTTCAAGTGATTAAAACATATAATCACAACTAATCACATGATTGTCTATAGTTTACATGTGATAAATTGCAAACAAATCACACATTTTTTCAAACGTTTTTGAAGTTGTAGATCAGACTGAATTGACATGGACGTATATGCAAAGAGTGTGGAGAGAACCGTGTGGAAGGGCTTTAAGATTTACCTTGCTATTCAAAAGACCTTTTTCTTCATCCATCTCTTTATGTAAATGTACTGTATTTATATAGCGCTTTTCCAGTCTTAATAACAGCTCAAAGCGCTTTTCCATCAAACATTCACCATTCACACACATTCATACACTGTGGCCGGGGCTGCCATACAAGGTGCCACCTGCTCATCAGATAAACATTCACACACATTCACACTCCGATGCGCAGCACCGGGGGCAACTCGGGGTTCAGGGTCTTGCCCAAGGACACTTCAACAATGACTGCAGGGGCGGGGATCGAACCACCAACCTTCCGATTGGCAGGCAACCGCTCTACCACTGAGCCACAGCCGCCCCTTTATCCACCCTATAAACCCTAACACTGAGACCCAATCATAGAACACGTGTGCATAGGGCTGGGCGATATGGAGAAAATTAAATGTCACAATATTTATGACCAAAGACCTGGATATCGATACCGCAATAACAATATTGTAGTGTTGACTATCGGTGCTTTCACAAACCATTTACACAATGACATTTTTGATAAATAATCATCAGTAATGTGGATGTAATGACTAAGTGGGTAAAGGCAAATAATGGAACAGTTACAACAGTCTGGTAAGTTCAGAATATGTCATCACTTTACTGTAATTCAACTTTAAAAACCAGTGGAAGCCACCACTTAAGCCATAAATATCCAAAATCTAAGCCAAAATCTAGTCTCATATCACAATATCCATATAATATCTATACAATGTCCAGCTCTACGAATGCATTAATCACTTTTATTAGTGGTGGTGAAATAGAGTTTAGTCTATATCGACGACGGTTCATTTCCGGGATTGTTCAGGTTTTGACAGAAATTCCGCCGAATGTCCCTCATGTCCCTCAATTTGGCCAGATGTCCTGTCTTTGTGCTGGCGTTCTAACCTCCGGTGGATTCATGAGGACTATGGTTACCTGCAAAACCAGTCACACCTGCAGGATTTACCCTGCAGATCTCTGCAGGGTAAATCCAGACAGCTAGCTAGACTGTCCAATTGTTCAATCTGTCCAATCAGAGTTGAGTCCAATCACGACTAAAACTACTTTTGTTCCACCAAGACAAGTTCCTTCCTGAGACTATTTTGCAGCGGCACCGTTGCTCCGCCGGGCGCCAAAGACAATTGTGATTGGTGTAAAGAAATGCCAATAAACCAGAGGACGTTTTTCTCCTATCCCAGAATGCTGCTGTGAGGACTTGTCAGATTTTTATTTGCCTTCATTTTGACATCCCTAGCTATTATATTTCCATGTGATGGGGTTAAAGTACATGACTGCTAATCTTTTGGAGATTTCCTTATTTTCAGTATTTGAAGTCCTCTCCCTTTCTGCCCACCTCTCTCTAACCCCTCGCCTGTCCCTATCTGCAATTCCCGGGTCTCACCCTGTCTTTTCTGGCCATTGCTCATCCCATCTGCTATCGCCCGGGTCTCCCCTCTGCTTCCTTATGGTTCCTGCGGTCTTGCTGCCCATCCTGCCTGCTGTCTATGTCTGTCTGTGAAATCTGCGACTCCCCCGTCTGTTTGGCCCTGGCTGTCCCTGGTCTGTGAGCATGGTGTCCCCGCTGGCTCTCTGGCCACAGTCTATGTTGCCTGTCTCACTTCCTGTGAGGCCTGCATTTGCAACCCAGTTAGATCCACACAATGCACACAAAGCCAAAACTATTGACTCAGCCACAGACCATGTGTCAACAGTGCTGTTGTCAATAGCGTGTGGTAGTTACATGTGCACTGGATGACATTAGCCGGTATAACTATTCATTTTATATCATATATATATAAGTCAAAGCTATGGATGTGATGTGTGTCTTTTTGTGCGGTGGCTGTTCCGGTACTGGACTATATTTAGAAAGCCTTTCCAGATTTTCTTTAGTTTCAGACAAACACTTTCAGCTTGCCATTGTTCTGCCGATTTCCTTTCCTTTAATTGTCCGAAGCCTAGTTCCAAGGGTGCATCTTTGGTTTTTTAGCGGGACGACCAGTAAAAAACACCAGAAAAGCCCAAGACAAAAATATGTATACTCCCTACTTCCTCTGATGTTTTACTGGTAAAAAATAATCATAATTGAATACATATCTTAATGTTACGCTGTTCTCCAGTTACAGAATTACATAATAAATTATGATACAGTTGTTTAATGCACTTTCCATAATAGTTAACCCTTGTTTGGTCTCCCATCAAATTTGAAAGTCAACACTTTTGTTGAAAAGTTTTGTTGGTTTTTGTTTTGTTGGTTTTTGTTTGTTTTCAACACTGAACTTTCAGTTTTACAGGCATTTTTGGAATGTATGGTCAATAGAAAAATTATACCCAATGTTTGAGTTAGAAAAGCAGAAATTAGGAATTATTTAGACTACAATTAAAGGAATGGCTGTTGATGGATAATCACAGACTGGGATATGTCAACTTTTACTCAATACTATTTCAAAACCTCTTTAATATGTTTTTTTCAAACGCTATAAAATTGAATAAATCACCCCAAAATTAATGAAAGTAGAAATTTGTACTTGCCAAAGAGTGTTATGGGGAATCAATCATGTTTTTTGGGGTAATTACAATAGTAGTAATAGGTAGTTGAAAAGAAAAAAGAACATTGATACAGGAAAATGGGTCAATTTGACCCGAGGACAACATGAGGGTTAAAGGAAACTAGAAAAAAACAACTTTTATTTTGAATATGTATTGATGTATTTATAGTGTAATACACTAATCCTGCTTAAACCGTTTAGTTTCCTTGATTGAGACGGTAGATAGCTGTATGTGCACCTGAACTACAAGGAGCTCTGTGTTTTATTCTCGGCCGATCTTCTACTCCATGATAAGGAGAATATTAACTGGGACTAAAAATAAACATAACATTTCATATTTTTTGTATTCAAAAACATGCAGAGCAGTTTAAGCTCCAGGGTTGTTCAAGCTTAGGTGCACTGTTAGAAATGATTGCAGCTCATACTCTATGAGCATATCATACAATCCACATGTATACTGTATATTGCCTTGTCTAGTTGTCCTATGAAGACCAGTTGATATGATCTTACAACAATGATGACGTTTGCAATACAACTATTTTTGTTTGTCTTTAAAGACTTGTTCAGTCGGCGTCATATTCCAGGAGCGTGTCTGAAATGCACAGACCTTTAGAGCAGGAGAATCCAATCTGACAGAACAAACATAACTAAAGGGAGAACATGGACCGGACATGGAAATGCTTTTTTTTAATTTCCTTCAATATTTCTTCGGATATGGTACATAACATTACGTAAATATATTACTTCATTGGGGTTGTTGTTTTGTATTTATAGTCTCTGTGTATATACAGTATATATATTTCTCTGTGGCCCAATCTCTAGTGATATGTCTATGCTTGCATCACCTTGTTTGGGAGCATGCCTGCTTTTAGTAACAGACGAACGGTGGCCCTATCAGTGGAGAGGATCGGTAGGATAGATTTGTGTAAGTGGAGCCTTTGATCCGAAGCCCTTCTCAGCCATCAGGGAATTACAGATGGTCTGCTCTCTGTGTTTGGGCTTCTCTCTGCTGATGTATCGCATTCCTCCAGTCACCCTAAACTGCCCGTCCCCTGCTTTGATCCCACCATTCCAACGCTATCCCACATGGCTTCCCTGGAAAACTGAAAAAAATAAAAAATACAAATCCAATCTGCACACGCACGCCTAGACTGGCTGCAGAGTCTCATTACAGAGATGACTCCGTTCATGTCTCTTGTTCCTTACTCTTCTCTTTTATAATCTCTCTCATACGCCCCCCCCCCACACGTCCTCCTCTCTTTATTCTTTCTAAAAAGGGAAAGTAATTAACATAACGCGTACCTCTTTCATGCTGTGTGTTTGCGTGACTGTGTGTGTTATTCTATTATATCATTTCAGATGTTAATTTAATATTTTTCGTTTTGTTGTTGGCAGTAGCTCTGTGTCAGTAACATACTGTCAGTCTGTATAGAGATGATATTGACATTATAGTGTGATAAAGCAGCCAGTGAAGGTTTTGTTGGGTGTTTTTGTGTGGACCCTTTCTAAAGATAATTTCTTCTGTGTGTGTGTGAGGACGATGGGATATGGATTCTCATTTTGTCTCTTGGGGCCCCTTCTTGCACCCTGTGCAGTGCGGCGCAAAGCCCGTAGCAAGTGTGTTAGCTATTTTAAGACCGTCCTGCGCCCACGTGCTGGTCTTACAGGGAGGTGTGTTCAGGTGCATTCTGGGCGTATTGCTATCTTGAGGCAGCAGAAAGTGATTGACCAACACAAACCTGGTCTAAAGTCAATAGCGCAGCATTTTGTTGTTATTTTAACAGCGCATTAGTAAAATGCACCTAGGCTTATGCACAGCGCACACACATTTTGCTTATTACAAACACACACAGGGACGGGCAGAAGCACACAAAGGTGCAAAAGATTACAAATAAAAACACGATGGTGCAAATCCGCCATCATAATAGCAATGCACCAAGTTAGGAATGCACCTGGCTTTTAAAGGAAATAGGGGACACACTGATTGGTTTAATTCAATTCAATTCAGTTTTATTTATAGTACCAATTCATAACGAGAGTTATCTTGAGACACTTTAGAGATAGAGTAGCTGTAGACCACAGTCTATAAATTACAAGGACCCAACAGTTCTAGTAGTTCCCTCCAGAGCAAGCAACAGTGCGACAGTGCTGTGCATGTTACGCCCAAAACACACCCATGAATTAATGCGGACACTAAGTATAGCCCTTTAGAACCATGCGCCCGGCACACGGATCCTTTTTTCCGCCGTCAAACTAACAAAAGTAGATTTGGACACACCCTGAACGCACCAGGCGCTTTACAACATGCGTTTGGATTGTAAAATAGGGCCCATGGTGTTTGGGAATGAATTGGTAGTCTGAGGATGTTGGGGAGGGGGGGAGGGGGGGAGGGGGGGAGAGGGGGGATGTTTTCACACCACCCACATCACTTGTTTGCACTTTTCTTTCGAAATGAATGAGGTGAGGAGGGAAACAAACAATCCGCTTCATCAATGTTGGCCTTGTCTCTGTGATGAATAGCTTTTCCTGCACTTTTTCTGCCTGCGACATGCGGCCAACCATCGCTAACTTCTCCCATCTCCCCCTCCATCTTGTCTTTCCACTCCAAATATCCGCACCATTGTCCCTTCTTCTCTTTTTTATCTCCTCTTGCTTATCATTCCTTACATCTCTGTGATCTTCCATTCACATTTCCATCTCTCCACACGTCATCCTGCTTTCTTCCATCCCCCCCAATCTATATTATCTCTTTGATGTTGCCCTTCTTAAACTAAGTGTTACTGCACTAGAACTTTTATTATTGTATTTTATCCCCGTCTTATTCTATTTTAGCTTGTACTTCCAACTGTTTTTTAACTCCAAGGGACTGCACGATATACGTAAAATACGTGAATACATGTTGAATATGAATGAGCAGATATTAAAGTATAGTATTATAGTACTAAAACACGACAAATTGCTTGTTGAATTAAAAACAAATGAAAGGAAATCCTTTCCGACATCCTTTTGAACAAATTGAACACTGAATGGAATATAATAGGCAGCACTAAAAAAAAGAGAGACACTTACATTTTATTAAGTGACGTTTTCTGCTAATATTATCATGCAACTTACAAACACATTGTCACAATGTGTTTATTCCACAAGCTGATCTTCTGTCAGAGATCTTCAACAGGGGTTCTGGGACCCCTAGTGGGTCCTCGGAGTTGCTGTGGGGGGGGGGGGGGCAATTATCTTACATATTATTAGTAAAGATAAAACATTGTTCTTTAATGTACTTCAATATACCCAACAGTGCTCATAGGCTTACTGGCCTATAGGTAAGGTAGCCATCCACAGATACCTTTAGGCTTAATAATTCAATGGGCCACATTTTAGCATTAAAATCTGATGTAAAAATATATGAATATGCCAAAAAGAAATTGTTTAAGAGCTTTGTATTGTATGCACCATAAAAAAAGCTTTGTTGTAGGTCAAACTTAATGTGCAACTACATTTTATACAAAATAAAGTAACGTGTCCCTGCTCCCTTTATTTTTAGCTTAGGGGTCCTTGGCCTTTAAAAACGTTGAAGGCTTTGTTTTCTGTAAAGCATTTGGACTCTGCCTTGCCTTGCCTAATGTGGATCCTCTCTGCAGGCACCGATCTGTTCTCTAACTGCACGGAGGAGTGCAAAGCCCTGGGCCACTCGGACCGCTGCTGGATGCCATCCTTTGTGCCGTCCGACGGGCGCCAGGGGCCGGACTACCGCAGCAACCTGCACGTCCCCGGGATGGACGCCACACTGCCCGACACTGAGGTACCCTCCTCCGTCAACCTGTCCGACCAACTCACCGTGACCGCGTCCACCGCCTCGGCCAACGATAGGTCATTCTCCACCTTTGGCAAGGAGGGTCAAAGGTCACAGTCACACCACAGCCTTCACCATCACCTCCATCAGCAACAGCAGCAGTACAGCTCCAGCACGCTAGAGAGGAAAGAGTATGATAGGGGGACCCTACCGTACAAAGCCACCTTTCTCTGTGAGTATCAGTATGAAAGTTCCCTGGGACCCTACGACTTCGGTCTGGTCCAGTACAGATACTAGAGATGGGGAGGATGAATCTGATCTGGACTTTTTTACGTTGTTCATCTACTTTTTCTTCTTATATATTAGTTGAAAAAAAGAAATGGCTTTATGTTTTTTTTTTTTTTATGATTTATTTTGTGGAATGTAAAATGTACGCTATTATGCTATCTCCCCCTTTTTCCAAACCCACTTTGAAAAAATTCTATCTAACCCCATCCTAACCCTCAAAACTGTCTGTAATGATGTGACTTATTATAAAATAAACACAATTTAAATTGGACAGATTGTAAACCGCTGTGGCCCTTTTTTCTTTTTTCTTTTTAACTACCTTTCTCTAAATTTCCCCTCAAAATCCTCTCCAATAAGCTTTTTTATCTGATGCTCATATAAGTAAAGGTCACCGACACAAGCACACGTCACATTTCCATTCCAAAACGTGAATCCAGTATATAGAGAGGAAATGAAAGCTAGATCGTTTCATGCTGCGAAGGACATCTTTTTCTTTCCCCATTTGCTCAATAACAAGTTTAGCTTGAGCGTGATGACTTCCCTACTGAATAGCTCCAAAGGTGAAATGCACAACCCACGCTTCGTCTCTTTCATGAGGATTGAAGTCCGTTTTGTGCTAAAAAGGAAGCGTCGAGTTTCTGTACTCGCCCGCTTGTGAATCAATACCTGACATAAAGAAGGACGGGGTGGGTGAGGTGGGCTGTCAACCCTCGGGTCAAGATTCTTCAGTTGGAGGAGACACAACACACAGGTTACTATATGAGGGCACTTTCATTTAGCAAATGAAATATTTTTATATCAATTAAAATAAAATGGAGTGTCCCTGCTTGCGTTTTCTTAAGGAGCATGATGTGGACACGATGGCTGGACACTTCTTGCACATGTCAATTGCTTTCCCAGCTTCCACATTACATGAATATTCTATTAGCTCTAAGAGTAGCGAATGGATTCGATGTACACATTCAGTAGAGAAGTCATTTCCAGTCAAGTCACCGCCATGTTAACCACCATCCTCCATGAAACTGCATGCAGACCGTGGGATGTCCCTCAGGTAAACCATCAGCACTATAACCTGTTCTTGTTTTTTTCATTCCTTGTTTGCAACTTAAACAGAGCCAAGCAATCTCCCTCTTGTGCATCAGGTCCATGTGAAAGATGATTTGTATTTAGCCTGCAGGTACTAGAGCCTGCTTCGCTCCAAATATAGCTGCCCGCGTGTCTGCTCATCCCGTCTGCCTCGCAGGGTTGGAATAAAGGCACTCCATATTCACTCTGACCACAACATTGATATATTCCATTTGACTTTCTTTCATTTGCCACCTGTTTTTTTTCCTGCTCTTTTAAAAATAAATTGACGCCAGGTTGCCACGGCAAAAAACTTCTGCTGTTCGTCAGTCGGTAAAGAAGACGAGAATAGTCCCAGAGGAGGAGGCTCTATTAACCAATTGGCATTATGTTCTACTTTTAGAAACAGCACCGTATGCTAATACCGGCTATGGCTATGCTCTGATCACCATGGGTTGCCTTGATAAAGCGTTTATGAATGTTTAATGATCCATTTATAGATAATTAATGAAGCAATTAGTGCTCTGTGTATTTGCTGTGAATGCATTATGTAGCCACCACATTTCGAACATTTATCTTCACTGATGGACATGTTTTTACCCAATTCCCAAATTAGTTTTACCATTATACTGCGAGAAGGACCAGCTTTTAATGTGTATTAATAACTTCACAGAGAGTCCTTTGTGGCGTGCATCCTTCAAGAGATGGCGTTTCGAGCCGATCGCGTCCCTGAAGAGATCTCAAGGGATGGGGTGCCGTTCGTCTTAACGAGTGTGTTTCTCTGTCTTTTCAGCCCGCAAAAGGATTTGCTAGCTCGTTCCACGTGGACCTGTCGGAGACAGCGTGAGTTTCTGTGCTAGACCACCAACACTGATGCTGGAAACAGCAACGTTAAAACTACACAAACAGCAACCCCGGACAACAGCAACCTTGGTCAAGCTTCCTTATCTCGTGTGGCGAACTGTAACACAACCCTGGCAGTGGTCGCCGAGGGAGGAGAGGAGAACTAAATATTGAGTAGCTGTAAACCACTAGATATCTTAGGAGCGATCCAAGGCCTTATTCCTCTCAGCAGGACTGAGACCGGGGCCCCAAAAAGCACTTGACATGTGAACATTATAAATTCATCAGCAGACGGATGAGAGGAAGTTAAAACAAGAAGAAGGAGCGATTAACTCACAGAGGTGGGTTGTGTCTTTTTTTTCTGGACTGAGGAGTTAGCCTCTAGAGATCTGTGTGTGCCTGTTTACATGAAGAAGAAAAAAAACTAATGTTTCTGTACAAACCAATGTCACACGGAACCCTTTAGCTATTTCTATGGTCACCACTTAGCCAACTGTACAGAGACTGTGTGTGTAAGGGGGTGGGGGGGCGGGGGGTGGAGACTGACAGCGGAGAGACTGGGCGAGGGACCAACTATTAGACAGAGAGATGGAGCGGGTGTTGTACAGGTACAAAATCACACAACAAAAAGGAAAAGGGGGACGAGCAGAGATAATGTTCAGTACTATAAAATTCTGTATCTCCGGTTTTTTGACTTGACTGTCTTTATATAACTTCTCTTTTGTTTTGTTTTTTGGTTTCTGATGTTCTATCTGTGTGGTTAAAGTGTGCAGACTCTAAATTATTCCAACTGACCGAACACGGAGCCCGTGTGTTCTCTTTCAAGTGTAGCCACTTCAGGAAGGAGATTTTAGTAATACACTGTGAAGAAAAAGGAGAGAAAACACTATTAATAACATATTACAAATGAATGTGCTCATTTCTGAACTAGTGTAACACCTCCAAAGGTCCTTCCTGAGCTGACTGCAGATAAAGTGAAATGACCCTTTACCAGGATATGGTTCCCTTGACACGATTGGCCTATACATAAACAATCAGACACAGTCAGTGGTTTTTATCATGTGTGCAAAGTGTTTACCGTGCTATTTTAAAACGCTTATAAATGAATATAAATCTATATATAACAATATATATATATATAAATATACAATATACTTTTTTTCTGAAAACTGTGTAACCATTGGTTAGTTTCTACACCTCATAATGTCATTCAATCTAATAATACCAAGTGCTACAAAATCAAGACTTGTATGAATTAAAAGGAGGAGGAATGCTTCGGCCGACAAGGCAAACCTCTTTCTAACCAACCGAGGATTAAGTTGATGTTCTTATTTGATTGTTACTTTTCACCGTTAACAGATGCTGGGACTTTTTTTGTGTAGCGAAGACACCAGTTGAGTTGTCTGGGCCTGTTGTGTATTTTTACTAGCAGAATATGTGTTCATGTACAGGAAGGGGGACTATCACAATTGAGTTAAATATCAACGGTTTTACAATCATACACAGATAAATATGGACATAAACACACACTACATTGTGAGACGCAAAGTTTTGCGGACTCACGCACACATACACAAGTGCGCACACAAACAGGTCAAGTGGTGATGAATAAACAGTGTCATTGAAGTTCTATAATGTGTGTTTTGTCGCGTTCACTTTAAGTAATAGTGTGTAACTGATCAGAAAACAAGACTAAGCCTACAGCCAAGCTAGCAGGGCCGGGAGGTTATGTGATACAATGCTAATGTTAGCCTGCTAGCTGACAAGGACAATGCTAACATGTTGTTACTAAGCAGTTGTAATTGTTAACCAGTTGGTCTTAGTGTCTTAGCGTGTTAGCACGTAACATTGGCGAGTTAGCACTGAACACAAAGTACAACTTAAACTGATGGGTACCAAAGATATTGGCTAGATTAAACATTTGAACTCGCTAGATTGAAAAATAAACAAAACAATTACAATTCCTCCTAAAGGTGGATATTATTGTACAAAATGCCATGGCTGTCAAAAAATGTGAACCTCATGGTGGTGCCAGATGAAAAGTCAGAGGACCACCAAAGTTTTTGAATTCCTCTTCTGGGAGCCATGAATGTCTGTACAATTGTATTGAGACAATGTATCAAGTAGACGTTGAGATATTCCACAGGATAAGTAAAATGTTTGACCTGATGGTGCAAGATATAAAGGCAGAGATCACCAAGCAGAGTAGGATTCAACCTCTGTGGACCAATAATGGATTCACCAAATTCCATGGCAATCCATTCAATAGTTGTTAAGACATTTCATTTAAAGGCAAGAAATGTCAACCCGCTGGTGGAACTAAGGAAAAAAAGGGAATCACCAACGGCAGTAGGAATCATCCTCTGGGGACCATGTTTAAAAATAGTATACACTTTTATGGCAGTCCATCTTATAGATAAAAAATGGCAGTTTTGCCCAAAGTGATGACCAACTAATTAACTGATAAACCAGCATTGCCCATCCCTAGAGCAATGCTATTAGCATGGGTAAAAATATTTATGTAAATTTGGAATAAAACCACTCCTTTGTTACAGTCAGAGGAGACGTGCTGAACCAGTCGTCCTCATGGAGCATGGCCACTGATTTCACATGAATCTTCGTGAAAAGACATCCCGCTATCCCACAAGAATCCCATGAACTTTCAAGATGTAATCACCATGGTGTTGCTCTACTTTCCTCATTCCCTGACCTCAATACCGCACCAAAAAAACTTTTCTGAAGCTTGTCACTCTAGCTTTCAGTCCATTTCCTTCAAAAAAAATGAATTAAAAAATCACTGATCACCATCCCCCTACATCCCAATCCCTGCCCTTCATTCCAGTGTGAGCTTCACACATGGCCTGGCACAAGTTCATGGACTCACAAAGAAGAAGAAGAACGCTGGAGTCTTGATCTAAAGCAGCAAAAGCCCAGGGTCAAAGGGGAGACACAGCATTCCCCCATCACTTGACAACCTAGAAACAGAGACGATCTGTTTGTGTCTATCACAAGATAGCCTTTGGATACACATCACCAGCACATGTGACTGATCTGGTGGTTTCCATCGTGACTGAATGGCCTTCTGGCTTCCGATTAAAATCTTACCCAGAAACATCCAGTGTATGTTTAAATGGAAAATGGGGGGATCTTCTTGGTAACAGCAGGGTGACAGTGTGGTATTCCTTGACTAGCCCTCTTTTAATGGAAATACAGCCTTGTGTCAATAGTGTCAACGGTATTACTACAGTACAGTATTATCAGCTCTTTTTTATGGACACGATTAAGCTGACATAACCTGAATATTGTGAGCAGATGATCTGATTGTTACCATGCTATTCTTATGCACCGTTTGAAAGAGGGGCATGATGCAATAATTGTTCAAATGGAGACAATCGGGGTATTTTCAGAACACATTTATAGTGTTCCACTCGTTTGTACATTCGGACATTGATAGTTGTGTGAGAAATGAGAAAATTCAAACTCTGCCTATTTTCCTACCCCATGTGGCCACTTGCTGTGTGAAGTGGGCATGCATGATGGATCATTGGTTTTGGAAAGTTAAAAAGAAAATAGTTTAAAAGCGATATCTCTCCTAATATTTTCAAGATATACATACATGGTGTTAATTGTTATTACCATAAGACTGGCAACAAGCTCCCAGGACAGCTTAAAGTCTACACATCTTCCGCCACACATCTCTTCCCACTGCATTCTAAGAAGATAAAAATAATGAAAAAATAAATTTTACCTACATGTTAAACTTAGATGTGTCACTTTGTAAAAGCTGAAGTCTTCTTCAATGTGATTATTTATTTTCTGAGTTTGTACCTTCATGGTTGAATGCGCTCATTGGATGTCGCTTTGGATAAAAGCGTCTGCTAAATGAAATTTAATGCAATGTGATGTATAATTACCATAGTATTACCCCGGTAATACCCTATTGTTACGAGATGTAACACCCTGATTACCTTGCTACCATACAAGCTGTAATGTAATGGCTGCCTGTTGCATGGTTGGTTGGGGTGGTGATGGAGCAGTGGATATGACACATGCCTTTAGCGTAAGAGACCTGACTTTGATTCCCACTGCGATAGATCAACCTAGATCCTCCAGAGCCGTGCAACCTCTGATGAATGTAGCAATTGTAAGTTGCTTTGGATAAAGCGTCAGCTAAACGACATGAAATGTAGTGTAAGGATTTCACAGTTTGAATATGGATGCCAGTACAATATCTAAGCTTCTGCGCCAACAATTCTGATATTTGGGGAATGAAATACAGAATATACCCTTTTTTTTTTTAAATATACCAACTTCACAATACATCTCCGATAAAGTACTTTGTTGACTGATTAACTACTACTTTGCCAAAAGAAAATATGGTTTGAAATTTGAAACATTCTAAATTCAAGGTTCACTTACCAGCTTTATTTGGAGTGAGATGCGTTTATGGACCATGGGATATGGCTGGACAATCAAGAATGAATCTCCATACACGAAATATAAGAGATTTCAAGGAGAAAGTATAAGCAAACAGGTTGACTGTGCAAGGCAAGCCAGACAACCTACAGGTGGAGACATTCTCTCAATGGCTCTGAGGTCACCTGATCTGTTTGTCCATCAAGGCGCCTGCATGGCAGACAGAGAGAATACGAGTCATTACAACCGAATCATTTTGTCCATCTCTCCTCTTCCCTCCATACAAGGTTGAGTGAGGTGACCTGGCTGTCTGTATGAGCCTCCGAGCCTGTCCCTCATATTCTTCCCCTGGCAGACGCACTTCATTACTCTGGCTAAATAGACTTTCAAGAGACCCCATCAGCCATCATTTACACAGGCCGGCCCCATCACCTTTCACCACAGCCACCTCCTCAGACTACATGGTACACCCATGCAGACACACAAACTGGATGCACATGCTGCTCTCCTTCTTCCTTTGCCTTCTTATCCCTTGCCAGCCCATCAGTCAAGGCTTGCGCACGCACATGTGCACACACACAGACACACACACACACACACACACACACACAGGCATCCTTGGGCTCTATTCCCCAGCTACCTCATCAGGCCAGAGCAGACAGCTATTACAGTCTGCGCTCAGATGCCCATTTCTCCTCCCATCTCTTTCCTTATCTGCTGGCTGGCTAGGTCTGGAACAACCTATTGACCCGAGACCTCGCTGCCCCGTTGACCTAGACATACTCTGTGCATTTAACAGAAAGCCAGTTATCTTCCCACCCGCCAAACTTCATCCAACATCTGTTCATTTCCTTCATTTCACAGAAGCAAAGGCAGGATTTGACATTGTGCTTGCCACCTGGGCCAAATGGTTGTCTGTATGATGTCAAGAAAACTAAAAGCAACGATGAGTGAGCATGAATCAGGTTGACTTCACTGAAATCCTCTTCTGCCAAACAGCAATGGAAGCATAAAATCACACCTTCCAACTTACAGCCAAAATAAGTACTGGTTGCTAAACAGCAATTTGAGTGCATGAAGTGGCATCCTAGATCCTTGTATCACTTCTGGAAATAACTCCTCTATATGTGACTGTTTTCAAAGTCATAATAAAACACGTGTAATTATGTTTTAGATGAAACCCAACATGGTTAATTAACTTGTGGATTGACACAAAAGAAAGTGAAGAATGTCAAAGACGGACAATGTACTTTCATTCATGTTGTCTACACTTTTTCGCAGGTCTTATTGAAGATGCTGTCGACAGCATCTTTTAGTCTGATAACTCCACAACAGCGTGGACAGACTGTACCAGAAAGCCATCCAAGCCAAAATTACCCTCATCTGCGCTTTTCTTATCTGTTCCGAGGCATGAATAGGAGGCAGGTACTTTTTTTCAGTTTCCTAAGATGACCTTCTCCAAACTACTTGGGCCACTGCTACATCTGTCTTAATATCTTTGTTCCAAAGCGGTCTGGTACTGAGCACAAGGTTTTTCTGCCAGCGTATTGCAGCGCCGGGCGTTTGCATCAGGAAATTGTTTTTTGTATTGTTTTTAAATGTATTTTAATAGATGTTTTCAAACAGAAATGGGTTACACAATTACTCCTTCAAGGAATAACTGTGCGACAGTTGTGTGTGTAACATCAGCGAGTGATTGTGAGAGAAAGAGACAGAGTGACGACGATTATGACATTATCAGTAACAATATGGCTCAATGCAGCAGTAGAGGTGGGCAATTGAGATTCAAGACTATATATCATCTTAGATTTTGGATATAGTAATATGGCATAAGTGTTTTCTTTTTCCTGGTTTTAAAGGTTTCATTACAGTTAAGGGATGTCTTTTTCTGGACTTAACCATTATATCCACATTACTGATGATTATTTAAAAGAAATCTCATTGTGTAAATGGTTTGTCAAAGCACCGATAGTCAACACTACAATATCGTTGCGGTATCGAGGTATTTGGTAAAAAATGTTGTGATATTAGATTATCTCCACATCTCCCAGCCATACGTAGCAGTGCAGTTCTGTCCAGTTTATCTATCAGTGAATAAATGCTAAAACTCCTGAGCCAAGTCCCTGTGTCCCGCTGGCAAACTCTTGATTAAAGTGAAGTGGGTTAGTTACAACAACAACAAAAACTTCGGCCCAGGCTCACTTAAGTTGGACTGACCTATAAGGTTGACCAGGTATTGTCATTTTAGATTTAAATGTAAATGGACTGTATCAATAAAGCAGTTTTCTAGTCTCAACGCCTACTCAAAGTGCTTAACACAGTGCAGGCACCATTCACACATAGCAATGGCGCTGCATCAAGAGTAATTTGGGGGTTCAGTGTCTTGCCCAAGGACACTTCAACATGGGAATGCAGGGCCAGGGTTCAACCCACTAACCTTATGATAGACGACTGCTCTACCACCTGAGCCACAGACGCCGGAAGCATGCATGCGGTCGTGTGTGTGTGTTTGTGTGTGTGTGTGTGTGTGTGCAAATGTCTGTCTGTCTGTCCGCAGCGAATGTTGAATAGCTAATTTTGGAGAGTGTCTACTGGTTGTGTAAGGTGTTAAAAATGAAAGCGTTTACTAACATAACTTAGTATCCAAAGTGTCCTCAAATGTAAAATATATCTAAATCCCGGATCTTAATATCCAAAGCCAGTTTTGTTGTTGTAACTGAAGCTAATATGCTGCCACAATGACAAATATATTTTGTTTTGATTTGAGGACAAATGCCAGTGGCCAGTATGATTGCATACTGTATGTAAAATGACAATTGTGAGTATAAAGACCGGATATGTCAGGCCGGGGGAAAAAACAAACAATTTTCAGTCTAGATCACAATTACTATGTTTATTTAATAATACACACACACACATACACAGGGCCTAAAGTGTCTTGCCCTCAGCCACTATCCACTCTCGTTCTATATTCTGGACAGGAAGTAGTGAGTTTGTAACCTGGGGTGATGGAATCAGGCCTCTGACTCACACCCTGACCTCAAGGGGGGGAAGAACCCAGTGGAGGACAGACCTCTGCCTCCAGCGGTAGGTTAACGCAACATGGCTGACAGAGACAAACAAGCTAACTGCAGAGCCAGGATGACTACTACAAAAGAACAAACATCACTGAGAGCAATAGCTGCCTGCACGCAAATGGATGCCTTTATGGATGCAGGGGAAAACAAATTCAATTATAAAGTTTGTTAAAAGTGAATTCAAAAGCAACATGAAACCGGGGGGATTTGCAACTTGACTGCCGAATACAACGCTGCTTAATAAGACAAAACCAACAGTAAGTGTGCAAGCGTAGGTATATACAGGCTCCAAAAAACAACAGAGAATGTCTGTCTCGTTCCTAGCTGTCAAGAAAACAGCGAAAAACAGAAACAGAAAATACCTGACCAGCTAGAGGAAAAAAAGAGGAATAGTTTAGTCTGAGGAAAGCAAAACGCTTGAGTTGCTGACTCAAAGCCTGGCATTCATTTTCAAAGAGATGTGACAGGGGGAGGGAGAGGGTGTGGGTGGGGGCATGGAGGTCTGCTGTAGGGTGGTGTAACAACAAAGCTAGTAGCCTCTAGGGACCAACCTTATCTGATGCCTTGTCTCTGCCCCTCCTCACCCCCCAGCCCTGCAGATGCAGGTGCACAGATGCCAAGTAACACATGAGGCTTTTTTTCCTCTTTCCAGTCAGAAGGAGAACACCTGGTCCCCATAGAGGGGAAGATGTAGTGATAGCCACTCCCTCTGTATGTTTACCTCTTTGCCCTCTCTCTCTCTCTTTTCACCCTCCTCTCACATTTAAGCCCTGCCTCTCCCTTTTTCCTTCCACCCTGTCCCCACACTCCCCCCTTTCCTCTTCTGTTCCGCTGTCTAGCTCTCAGCTGTCAGACTGAGAAATAGCAGGCGAGACAGGGGTCTTCTGCCTGGGGAGATGGGCAAGAGAGGACAGAGGCCTCCAGACACACACATACACACACACACACGCACACATAAATGTGTGCACCAGTTCACACCTGCCAACCTGTGCACATGTTGTTGTGTAACACCTCTATGTTTTGACATTACACACAGTGGCATGAGTTTCCACTTTATAGGCTAACACCACATGGAAATATCTTAGTAACGGCCCATGCAAATCCAAATGACTTAAAAAAAGGTGTTTAAAAGTATTCATATTGTCAAGTGGGAAACATCTACCATAATGGACTACTTCCTCTGTAAATGTAATTAAAAGTGTAGTAGCTCATTCTGTAATTTAGGAAATAACTGTAACTTAGTTCATCATACTTTAGTTAAAAGTATGGGTATTAGAATTGGACTACTTCCTCGATTCATGTTATTAAAGTAGGCTAGCTCCTTTTGTCAGGTAGGAAACATCTATCAGAATCGGACTACTACATTGTAAAGCAGTATTTATTAGACAAAAAAAAGAGCAAAGGGAGCTTGTGGAAAGTAGCAAACTTGCTCGGCTTACACAGGGAACGAAGAAAACCACACTGGCGCTACATGCGCATGAACATTAGTAGTAACTTTGTTTTAGTAAAGTAGGGGAGGGGTTATGTTAAGAACCACTCCAGTGCTTCATTGAACCATGATTTCAGTTTTACAGATTACCGGTCTAACGCCACAATTCTGTACTTACAGTACATACACAGTTTACATGTTTTCAACAAGTATTTTCTAATGCGTTTAAAATGAAATCATTGATTTTGCTTTAACCAGACATTACATTAAACTGAGCATTGGAACTGAGATGAGTGACACTGTGAATTTCACAGCAAATCTGCACTCATGATGCCTGCTTCTAAAAATGTCCCCACATTTAAATTTATACACATTTACATTTATATGAAGACATTGTTAAAACAATCTTCCTACAGAGTTGTCATGTTGATTGCAATCAAAACTAGATGAGGAGGCTGAAACATTAGTGGAAAGTTTGCAACCCAAGGTTTTTAAAATAGGCTGCATGACGAGCTCCTTCTTATTATGGCAAAATAAAAAAATAAAAAAATCACATATCATATCAGTTAAAATATGCAGTTGAAAGGTTATGTTAGTTAACATGAAACATGAAAATGCATCTTTAGATTTTGACACGTTTAAAGAATTCTGCTTAATCTATTCATGGTGACAGGTACAGTAGATTAGAAGATTCTTATCTCTAGAGCCCGACCGATATACCAACATTATGCATTTCCCGATACATTGGTATCAGTATTTTTTATATGTATCAATGAGAATCATTTATAAATGAAATCTGTTTATGTTTTGTTATGCGTTTCTGGATTTTTTAAAAAAAAATATATATAGATCGGCCGACATATCGACATATACGATTTTTAAATACCCAAGTATTGGTATTGGTGTCGGCCTTAAAAATCCTTTATCAGTCGGGCTCTACTTATTTCTGTCCTTTAAGTATAGCCTTAGCTTAGCCTAAAGATTGGAAGCAGGGTGATAGCCTCGCTCTGTCCAAAGGTAAACAATCAGCCCACCAGCACCTACAACATGTATTTTGGTTTTAGATGCTGGAACTATTTTGGTCCTGGGTTCTGTGACTTCCAGGAGTGTAACTGCGAGGTAATAAGCAAGCCAGGGAGTTTCCCACTGCTTTCGGTCTTTATGCTAAGCTATGTTTATTACCTGTTGACTCCTGCTTCATTTTTATTGTACAGACCAACTGGTTCTAACGCCTAGCTTGGTGGGCAACTCTCAACAACGGATGCTCATGCAAAAATCACCCTCTACTGTCTGTAAGGAACGCAGTGGTCACAGTAGTAGCTCAACCATGGCGCTGTGAGATGATGATATAGTATTAAGAGTGACAACAGTAGTGAGTAGTATGAAAGACCTAATATCCACATAAGGAGGTAGGTTGAGGTGGTGGAGGTGTCAATCAACATAGGACTTTAACCCAGGAGATCGGGGTTTGGTCTCCTGTTCTTGAACTGTGTGTCACTGAAACGGACATTTTGTAACCCCCGCCACGATCGTTTCCTTAACCTATCTTCCCTGTTCTTGTGCCATATCTCAGTTTCACCAATGGGATAAGCGAGCATCTGGAAAGCGTACCTCCTATGGGAAGATTCATAGTATGACAAGCCATCACCTTCCGTTAGCATTCCATTGACTCCCATTTATTTTTGCGCCATTATGACAGTATATAACTTTACATCTGAAGCGTTTAAATACTCTATTTGTCCGTTGTTTATTTCTAAAGAAACCCAACAATGTTTAAAAGGCTCCATTACCTTGTAGCTCACGTTATGGCCCCGTAGCAGGTTGCTTTGTAAAAATAGGCTAACAATGTTGTCATAACCATGCGACTTACTCTCACTCAGTAGAGAAATTAACATATAGTCAGGAGAAGCTTGCAGGCACGTGGAGGCACACAGTCAAGGGAGAAGCCCATAGCATCAAAATAATCAAACAAAGCAATCCAGCAAATGTTTTATGGATTGGTAATACTTTGGTTTGTGGCAAGTGAATCCATATGAAGTAATATTTATCCACGACTCGATTTCGCTTGGCGCTTTTAGCAGAAGACGTACAACTTTCAGACAAGTTGCTCAAATTACATCTACGTCTTCAAGCTCAGTTGGAGGCTGTGCAGTAACGCTCAGCACTCACTGGAAAAGTGCTTCTAAAAGACTTCACTGGTCTTGGTCGAAGTCTATGGCGTCGCTGTGTCCATTTCTTTCACTGTCTCTGAGTCAAACGTAAGTCCCGACCCAGAGCGTCAAAGTGCAAGTGCCAAAGGGCTAGACGCGAGTCCGGAGAGCGTCAAATAGGGACGCAAACGGTCCCGACCCAGAGCGTCACAAGTTATGCCCAGATTCTCGACCTAGTGTATCGAAATATGATGCTAAAGGAGACTTTTTGCATCAACAAGAACGCAAAAGGCTCCTGACTAACCATCACTTTGTGACGCGATGGTAGTGACAGACACAAGGGTGGTATCTATATTGTCATCTAACTCTATGAAGGAAAGTGTATCTCCAACAATGTCAAACTACTCCACCAATTATCTACAAAAAATACACATTAATGCAATGGTACCATAAATGAACTAACACTGACACTACTGTTTTTCCTTTAATTGATGGGACTCATCAGATCAAATGGGAAGATCTAACCCGAGGGCACACAGCCCTTCATTATCAGAGTGATGTGCTTGCAAGATCAAAGAAAGAGTCTGAACTTTGTTCTGAAACTTTTTTCATAGTCAGTGTGGAAAGTTCAGTCAGTGTGCATTAGCCAGACTACTTACTAGTTACTCCCTCATCAAAAACAGACCTGTGCTGTTAAAGATATGTCCCCTGTCAAAACTGATGTAACCCGAAACCAAAATATAACGCCTCACAGCTGATCAAAGTCTTTATATGAACAGCTAAAACAATCTGCTGTATTACATTGCATAATAATAAAACTGTAAGGCTTAGTTAGTTCATGCTCAGTTTTAGGCTGAGCATGAACTCAGTCTGTTGATTTGACTGCCATGTCCTTTCACAATTTACAAATAATGTCACATTTTAGTTTGTAGGCACTGACGGAACTACCTGTAAAGTACTGAGTTTAGAAAAATGTCTTGTCATTAAATACCAGTTTTCAACAATAAGGAGTAAATCTCATCAGCTTCAGCAAGCCAATGAGCATGCTTCTGCCAAGATCTAATAATGTCTGTGATTGGCTGTCTAATGTTACGCATTGTAGAGGCATACAGGAAAAACTCAAAGATGGGAGCTGATGTAGTAGGAACTCAAATAAATAAATAAAAGAGACTTGTTTTTCTTTTATAAAATGGCATCGAAAAAAGTATCATTTAGGAAATGGTAGTAAAGTCACTAAATTGGTATTGGTATTGACATTTTAAGAACAATTCCCAGCTCTATGCATGATCCCATGAGTCCACCCCTGTGACTAAGACTGTGCTGTAAAAATGTTGTTTATTGAGGCCTATTGGAGATCTTTTTTCTGTCACTTCTCAGACTTGTGTGTTGAAAGTTCAGAGTCAGGATCCGCTAAACAAACTACTTGTCGTCAAATTAGATCAGGAGATCAACACCACTGTCATGACCAACCGGATCTCACAGAAAAACGACCATGACCCTGACCTCTCAACACCACATTATGTGGCGGTGGAACATTAACTGTTAAAATTATGTACCAACAATTTAGGTTTAGGAAATGAAGCTACTTGGTTCTGTTTAGAAAAAAGAACATTGTTTGGTTTCACACAGTATGCTAATGGAACGTTTTGAGTTTGTTCGACCCATCCATCCACTCCTAAACTCCTCTCTATGTGGACGTTGAGACACAGTAGCGTTAAACCAGGGCATACATGTGTCAAAAATAACAAATGACCCTATTTAAATTTAATAAAGAGAGACATGTTTACAGATCTGCAAATACGATTTATTGTACAGCTCAAATAAAATGTACAAAGTATTTGGCAATTAGAGTTTTTTGCTCATCTATATAGGGGTAGAGAACCATCAGACCCCCCAATGGAATCTAGACGCCGGTGGTGGCAACGAAGGATCCCGAAGACCAGACCGAAAGAGGCTCCGGACCGGTCAGCTAGAGGTGGAAGAGGGGGGTGGGGGGTTGCACTTTTGGCCTGCAACAACATCTGAAAAGCAAAGAGAGAAACATATTTGAAGCAGGATTGTGACTCTGTGATTGGCCCTTGCCATTTGTGTGATGATTCTGATTGGTTTAGCAGTAAAGTGAACGCCCCTAACAGCTGATTGGAGTTAGGTGGAGCATTGATTAAGAGTGAGGTCTTCTTGACAGGATTTACACTGAGATACATTTCAACCAGGAGAGACTAGTTGCAGAGATGCGACAGTTGTACACAGCATGATGAAAAATACATTTATTAGGATAACAGCTGAATTGATTTAGGAGTGCATCGATTAACAGTTAGGTCTTCCTGGAAGAATTTAAGCTGAGCTACATTTCCATTGGCATAGTTTCCATTGTCCCAGCACTTCCTTTTGATGCATAACGTGCCAGCACCAGGAAATGCGGTATTAGGAGGTTGTGGTCATTTTAGAAAGCAGATGAGAAATAACATGGTATTCAGTGGTTTTGGCAGCCATACCTCTGAAAGTTGGACAGAGACAGGTAAGCTGTAAATAGGAGTGTATATATGTTCCCCTGGGATGTCAACATAATCTTTAATATGACACGTTAAGGACAACCTTTTGAAGGGTTTTATTTTTTCAGTAATGTTTTTGCCCTAGGTGAAATGTTTAATGCATTTTTCCCTGGTTCAATAAGTTGAAATCACTAACCTACAGCTTATAGCCTACTGATGTTACACTCTTTGAAACCTATTCCCTCCAATTTCCAGGCCGGACATTAAACACTGATATCTTCACAGTGGTTGGATTTTGACCATCCATTTCACTTCCAACTTGATTTCTTTCTATCTGAACTATCCGAAGATAGCCCTTACCAATCTCTATCAAAGCTCAACACAAGGCTAGACCAGCCCCTTGGGAATCTAGGACCCTGGGAACTTAGTGTTGACCCCCTCGCTGTATTCCACTGTTTACAGTTTTTTTGCTAAGCTAAGCTAATCGCCTCCTGGCTCCAGCTCCATACCTCAAACCCAAACATGAGAGGGGTATCAATCTGTCTCATCAAACTCGAGGCAAGAAAGCGAATAACCGTACTATCCAAAATGTCAAACTGTTCCATTAGCCTCACCTCTGTGCTCTCCAGAAGCTCAGTGTGGCAATTCCGTAAATACTGTTACAATTCAATCTTTTCCATAAGCCGGAAATCCTTTTTGTGTAATGTCTTTTGATTCTTTGCAATTATTTCAGCAAAATGTTACGCACACATCTCATATAATTGCATATTCTTTCTTTCTTATGTCACAGTCATTCACTGTTGAGGATAGCATCCCATAATATGTTAAATCCAAAGACAGGGCTGTGCAACAGTGTTGTGCAATTCCTCATGGACTCCTAGGCTTTTGGCTCAGGGCTATTTCTTTCCTTCCCGAGGTGTCGTCAGCGCGGGCCTTTGATGGGAAAGCGCTTGCAGAGTGGTAATAGAGGGGAAGAAAACAAGCATGCATTTGATTCAGTTCCGATGAGCATTGTAATATTCACAAATGCCAATGGGAGATCAAAGCTGAGTCTTTGTTCAGTGAAACATTCGTTCAGGTGTTCTTTACTTAGTGATTATATTTAGGAGGGAAATACAGTTGTCTTTGACACCTGACTCTGAAAGAAGAATAGGATATTTGTTAACAGATTCAATGCACATGTACGGGAAATGTTTGTATGAAAGAAGCGTGAGACAGTACCAGTGGAGGGAGAAATTGAAATCTAACACTGTCAGTAACAATGGGAAACCCCTTGTGTGACAACACTGTGACACTTTCATCTAACACTGCTTGTGGAGGCAAGTGGAAACAAGTCGTATCTGCCCTCAACCAGAGAAGGCAGGTCTGGTCCTCACTTGGCATGTGATGCTGCACATATGACAACGGAAAAAACACACAAAAGCACTTAGGAAACATGCTTGTGGACAGAAAAGAGTGAACACAGCAATCTGTTGCAAACTATTTCATCATTGTCTTTAATCTGAGATGGATTTTCAAAAAAAGAACTGGAAGCTTGTTGCAGCTGGGCGTTGTGATTGACAGGTTTGGGCATGTGCAGAGGTTAAAATACTCATTTTAACTTCTCCTCACACAAATCCTGTTTTACAAATGGGGTAGTCTGCTATTGCCAGACATGTCTTCACATTGTGGAGCCGTACATATACACTGGCTACAATACAAATATATTTCCCTAAACCAATCACAATCATCTTCAGTATTTGCACCCCGCAAAAAAAAACACTGCAGACTATGTTAACTGAAGTACATGTGTACTGATCAGGGCTGGGCACCGAATTCAATACGTTTTTAGTCACCGACCAAATTGCCTATAAAGTACAGAGTATTGAAAACTGCCTTGTCAGTCAATATCCAATTTTAATGCCCAAGGAGTAAATCTCATCAGAGTCAGT
>NC_048408.1:4856692-4880729 GCF_013103735.1 Etheostoma cragini
TCATTTGCATTTGTCAAAATAGCTTTTTTGTAATTACATTTGATGATGATACACTTAATGAGTTATTCAGTCCATGGAGCAGTTAGATGGGGTGCACCGCAGTATATTCACATATTTACATAGGCATTTTGAAGATTTGACAAAGCTTTTTTACACTCGTAGTATGCTTTTTGGCATTTTCCCTGTCCTTTGTCATGTCATATATATATATATATGTATATATATATATATATATATATATATATATATATATATATATATATATATATATATATATATATATATATATATATATATATATATATATATATATATATATATATATAAATCTTGTGCATGTTATAGGTTTACCATCACAAACTGCTGCAAGCTGCTCTAATCCAGCCTTTACTTCTGAGACAAACTTGCGTCAATTTGGAACACACGTTAAAATGCTCACCTAGCTGCTAGCGTAGCATTCCCTCATACTCTGCTTCTGACTGGCTAGTAGTCCTAACCTATGTATTTAGTGCCATGGTTTTGTCAAGTTTCTGCTCTAGTTGGTTTGTTGTTCTGTGTTTCTGTTCTTGGACTTCCTGTTTTATTTTGAAATCCACTTTTTGTCTTCATTCATTTCCGTTGTCTTCCGGTCTAAGTTTGTTTCCCTTGCCTTTTCTGATTGTGATGCCCCGCCCTGATGTGTTCCACCTGTGTCACCTGTCCCTCGTCAGTCCTCGTTACCTGGTGTATTCGGTCTCTGTCATGTCTCTGTCTCTTGTGGATTTTTACATTCTGTTGCTAATTGTGTTTCTTGCCGTAGTGTGTCAGTTCTTTGTCTTTTTCCATGCTGTCTTCTCGTTCTTGGAGTCATTTGTCTCTTGTTCCTGTTACTTGGATTACTTTTGTAAGCAAGCTTTTTTTCCTGCTGCATTCAGGCCTCCTTCTGTTTGGTGTTAACTGTGTTTTTTCTATTACTTAATAGATTCTCCTCAAGCTTGAACTTTCACCTGCCTGCCGTCTGCATCTGGGTGGGTCACGACACTGAGCAACTGTGCGACTCCCAACAAATATTGAACAGAAGTGAGATGTCTCACTCTAAAACAGAGAGCTCAACACACAGGGTGAAGTTTCAGCAATGTGCAGTTCAACACAAAAATTGTGTTTTTTGAAAGTTAAATAATGTAAACCTATTCTGATATAACCTCTAAATACAATTATGAACCTGCAAATGAGCACTTTAACTCAAAGGCCTAATGTGCCCTGGTATTACAATAATTAGTCTTTTTCTCCAGACAGCATGATCATGAACACTTGCTGACACGAAAGAACAATTAGAACATTCCCAAGTGAACCGTATTCCTGAAGATCTCTCTCCATTATTCTTTCGTAGATGGGTTGGATGGCCAAGGCGACTTTCTGGTTAGCAACATCTATATTTCTACTGTTTGCTGGCAGATTACATTTATGGGTAACCTAGAGTGTAAACTTTTGTTAATATTATGCTGTTGTATAGTTCATTTACTCACACCCAGTTGATGGAAATGCGACTAATTCCCCTTTATTTTCTTGCAAACTTTCAAAAGCCCGCTTAACAATTGAATTGAAACTAGTTACTGCAATGTCAAGTTACAATGGCTTATACAATTGCTTTTTTTTCGGTGTAAAAATGTGTCTACCTTGATCATGCTTGAATGGGTAAGGACATAGTATGCTGTCTTGTGCTGTGTGAAATTACTGTTTGGTATTCAGCAGACTTCTTACTTGACTGACAATGTCTCCTCCCAGCTACCGACAGCTGATAAAAGTGAACAAAAGTGTGCATGGAGGTGTAATGGCTCCAGCCATAGCTGAGATGAAGAAACACATAAAGCAATAAAGCTGTTACTATCTATTCCTTAAAGCATTACAAGTGATTACTTTCATCACTAGTTGTCCTTTCTAGATTTCGTTTGACCAATCAATAGTCTATGAAATGTCCAGGGCAGGGTGTGGCAGTAGCTCAGTCCGTAGGGGTCGGGTTGGGAGCCAGAGGGTCGCAGGTTCAAGTCCCTGTACAGACCAAAGTATGGAGTGTGGACTTCTAGCTCCAGAGATGCCAGTTCACCTCCTGGGCACTGCCAAGGTGCTCTTGGGCAAACCCCTGTTCAGTTGCAGCCCCCCCCCCCCCCCTCACTGTGACATCTCTCCATTTGTACATGTAAAGGACCTGAGCATGCGTGTGTGTTCAGGCCTGTGTGTAGTGTGTAACAACAACAGAGTTTAACTTGTAATTTCCCCACATGGGATCAATAAAGAGAATACAGTTATGATAAAACACAAGGCAACGTCTTTGAATATCTTGTTTTGTTCAACCAGAAGTCTGAAACCGAAAAAGAATAACAGCAAGGGTTGGGTATGTTTGCTTGATAAATGATTTAACAATTAATCTATCATCAAAACTGTTGTTGGCTAATGTTCAGTTAATTAACTAATCAATCAATCTGTAATGTGTCTATTAGTAATGTATTAGTCAGTGTCTGACAATTTCCAAATGCTCACTTTGAATAAAACATATTGTCATATTATTAATTGTTTCAACACTTAAGTCACAGACACAGTAGAATTTCACAATTTAGTTGTTGGAATTGGCAATGGTTTTCCAAAGTTGCAGAATTTTTTATAGACAGCCCAAAAATATTGCACATTAGTACATGGTGTAAACATTAGAGTTTTGCTTGGAGTTCTTAAGTTGCATTTAGAGTACTTTATTGTTGTCAGTGGTGAAATGAGAGAGGTTAAAAAAAAACACAACAAATGTGCCGTCTAAATTGACACTATGGTAGATATGTGATAAAGTCCCCTAAAAGATGCCCCTATGGAAGATAAAACACGACAAAGCGCCCTCTAGGATGCCCCCATAGATACAACTATACAGTCTATACACCTAGAGCCCATGCTAGCCACCCGCCACAGCACCCACCTGTCACTGAAAGCAGCCATGCCCTTAATTATGCAGAACTTTACGCCCCAATATAATTTAATAATTATAATAATAATAATTTATAAAAAACTCAACATCATGAAGTTCTTTAAGCCTTATCAAACCAAATTAAAGTATTGACCCTCCTGTTGTCGTCGAGTCAAATTTGAAACACTTTCAAAAAGCTTCTATATCAGAAAACCAAAGTTTCAAAAAATAATAACTTGGGCGGCTTCCTACATCACTCTTCACAAGTACAATAAATCATTTCACTACTTTCATTCAAGTTTGTTTGTTAGTTTATTTTTCAATAAACTAAACTTTTTAAAATATGTCGAGAAGTGGACTTTTTTTTTTAGAAATTGTGACAAAAAATTGTAAAAAAGTGACAAAAACGTTGGAAAAAGCTTAAAAAACTTAGAGACAAGGGACAAACATCAGGTAAAGCGACAAAAGTGTCAAAAAATGACCAAAACGTTTGTATTTCAAATTTGGACCCAGAAAAACAAGTTTCCGGATTGACGGGACAACAACACAAGATGTGTTAAGATGTGTGGGTGTCAGTATAGTCAGTGGTGTTAGGGAGCATGAGTGATGGGTGTGTGTGTGTGTGTGTTGTAAGGTTTATGCAAAGCATCAAGATAAATACTAAAACCAAATAGCCCATCCAGGAGGGCAGCAGTGTCCTGTAGCACAGTTCTTGTGTACAGACATTACTAAATGTTAGCAGTTTGATCATCGCTTCATTTCCGTTGTCACAGTATTCCTACAACACAACTCTATGTGACAAAAGACAGTTGTGTAAGTTAAAATCACAGCTACACTTAGCTAGCGAAGTCTGACAAAGGTGGAATCTGTGCAGCTACAGACATCTGAGCTAACTTTCTGATACTGATGAATGAAGTGAAGTGGAACTGGATAGCAGAGCTGGATAGCAGGACTGGCACAGCGGGGACTGAAGAGGGTCTGGACCTGTCTGTGTATTTAAAATGCTCCAAGTAAAAAGAGAGAACCCCCTTCCGTTAATTCAGTCCCGCACACCTCTCACCAAATGATCCCTGTGTGGACAGACAGAAAAATCACATGTAAAAAGATGTTTATATAAGTTAAGACCCTTTCTACTATGCTATTACTGTTCTTTCAAACTACATTTGTCTTCATGATGTACCAATGTTAATATTCTGCACACAAATACATTATAATTGTTCCTCATAGAAATAACAAATCCATCTGCTTAAGAAACTGTGTGTTGATGTCAAGGTTACGTTAAAATGACGTGTGAGTGGAAAACAAGTATCATCTGTGACCATATGGGTTTTCTCTTACTGTGGTGAAAAAAGCAACAATATAATAATGATTTAATAAATTATTGTGGTGCCACAGAGACGTCCCAGCCTAGAAATTGTATCCTTCAGACTGTAGAAAAAAACTTTGTTTAGTACACATCCTCGCATAAATCACATAATTTTTTTTATTTTAATATGTTCTAATGAAAATGAGAATAATGATACAAAAATGATCATCCCCTCCAATATCGGGAATCAGATTGCAATATCAGTCAAAATAATCACATTTTTGATAATTTCCTCATACAGTGCAGCCCCAGTGCTTCTGTGAGGAAAAGTGAGGGGTGAAAAGAGATAGCAAAGACAATGAAAGCAGGTACAAAGTTGTGAGTTAAAATTCAACAACAAAACAAGAAGCTGCATAAGACACAGTCATCTCTTGTTAAAACTGCCGGTGAAGTGAAGCGTGTTACCCATGAAAAAGCATTCGCTCAATGGGGCGAGGAACTGTATTTGTTAAGTTATTTAAACATTTCAACTAGCGTCCTCGTGCCTTCCCCTCAGGTCATATAAACACATTGATTTCTTACCTTTAAAGATATTCACCCCATGACATCTGACCAATCAGACTCCGAGTTGCCCGGCGCCTTTCAAACTTCAGTGGCGTTCTCGATGTTTGATTTACATCCACTTCCACAATCACAACTTTGATACCAACCATGATAAGTTGATGAAAAATGGTGGAACCATATTTCACATACTCATCATATCCTGTATGACTAAAACTATCACAAGTGACAGTAAGTCTGGACGCCCAATACGCACAGTAAGCCTAGTTATGTTATCTTAGTAATTATTTTTTTACATATAATGCATTATATCGTAGAATAATAGTAATTTATAGTGCAGTGGATGTTGACAAAGGTTTGTGTGACATTGTTTTAGTGATCCAGTGGGAAACTTTACCCATTCAAGCCATGCATAGCTAAATATGTGATTCTGGTCAGATTCATGACCATTTATCAGTATGTTTTGTTTTTAAACGGGATATATAACAGTTTATTTTCTACTCTGAGCCTTATAAATGCTAAAATACCTGGTAGCACATGTATTCTTGACACTATTTTCCAATTACCAGTATGAATAAACTCCATTTCCAAAACTATTTGTATGGACTATCAGACCCCCCTAAAAAGGGTCTACAATTACCAATAATTCTCAATAAAGTGAATAATTAAAATAAATAAGCTTTACTGAGGGCTGGTCTACATCCACGACGTTCCACTTCAGGGATTGCTCTGGTGCCGCCAGAAATTCCGCCGGATGTCCCTACTTTCAGGCAGATGTCCGTCCCCTTCCGGCCAAAGTGTGAGGACTATGGTTAACTGCTCCTAAGGTCTCTGCAGGGTAAATCAAGACCGCTAGCTAGACTGTCTATCCAATCCGAGTTTTCTGTTGCACAAATACAACAAGCTTCCCGAGGCTTTGCAGCGACACCTCTGCTCCATTACAATTGTGATTGGGTCAAAGAAATGCCAATAAACATGAGCATGTATTTCTCCCATCCCGGAACGCTGCGTGGACTAGCCGGACCCTCCTCCGCGCCGCTGTGGACGAAGGTCTGGCTACACGAGACTAGCCAAGGGTAGACGCCCAGCAGCACAGCGGTCTACCAGCTGAGCAGAAACAAAAAGTCCTCGGCAGTCCGCTAACTTGATTCATTTTACATATCAAGTCCAGAGAAAGCTCCTGGGCTCTGTTAGTGAACAGCAGACAGAATATCTCCCACTGCTTTAACCATACTTTTTGAAATCGTTTCCTCCTCTTTCATGGAAGTGCAATACTAAAAGGTTTAGCTAAGAGATTCCAACCATTGAAATTTGATGTGACACGACTGGATGATCTTTTTAATTGAAAAAACGCCTGACTCTGTTGCTCCTGTTGAGCCGCAAAAACACAGTGTGTGACTGGTGTCTGTTTTTCCTCAAGTTGCTTATAAAATTAACATTCATTAGCAACTGCCACAACAGTTAGAAACAAAAAGTTTTTGTTATTTATGGAGCTTGCTAATACATGCAGAGGATACAGATACATTCCTTGTATGTGTGAATGTACTTTACCAAATACAGACAATATATCATAATTTATTTTATTATAAGTATATTGAAGAAGAAAAGGGACATTTAACTTTATTAACCAAAGAAATCCAGAGTTTTTATCAACCTGGCTATTTAAACCTAACCTGGACAAAGCTCTGCAATTTGAATTTACTTATGTGTGTGTGTGTGTGTGTGTGTGTGTGTGTACGCTTATGCATTACTCCCCTGCTGTGTTGCAATCGGATTTATTTATTTGCGCCTTAATTTGTCAAACAAGGTCATACTCCCTGGTGACATTTTATCAAGACCAGCCAGACAGATTTTTTTCACATGGCCTTTTACCACCCAAACATTTACAAAGCTGCCGGTGCCCCCCTGCCAGCCAAAACCCAGCATGCCCTCCTTATAAAGTCAATGAATTTCATGCAACAGCCGCTGCAACATCTGACTATCAGGTAGAAAGGCTGTACAGTCCTATACTAATAAACCTTAATCATCTCCCTGAAAAAACATTCACAGCAAGGCACTCAAATCCACACGTAGGTATACCAAAACAGTTCCACATATCCATTCCAGAAACATTAACATCCAAACTGAACCCACATCTTCACCACCTCCCAATAAAACAACTGCGCGGAACCACACAGAGACCGTGTTGTAAAAGCTAACACGCGTGCAGCTAAGATTCACACATGAACGCACATATGTCTCTCCTAACGCACAAAAACTTTGTTAAGGGGTAACCACGTTGATCGCTGGCTCTCTCCTGGGCGTCTCATTGCAGCTAAGTCTCTTCCTCTGTGGGGTCTCAAACTGTCACTGAGGCAGAACTAATGCAGTTAGCCACGAAAGTCTGGCAGACACAACCATGAACTTTATGCTGTTCCGTACCTGTGTGTGTCGCCCCCAAACCCCCCACCCCCTCCCTCCCCTGTGTGCCTCCCATTAATTTCCCTGGGTCTAATGCCTAAGCATGTCTGAATACAGGACACTGCATTAAAAAGAACATGATTAGAGATTTGTCCTGAGATATGTGTGTGGTGGATTTCAGTTTAGTCACGTCTGCAAGTAGTCAGCTGGGATGATTTTTCAAACTTATATGGGAATGCATAAATAGAGGCCACATAGTGTGTAGTGCACACAGACTCTCTAAGGGGCCAAACCTAACAAAGGCCACCTCTTATCTGTGCGGGATTAGGGGAAGGGTTATTTTTTTATGCCCTAAGGCCGCACAAGAACAGCTCTTGAACTAAAAAGAGGAGCACTTGGGCCAATGAAAAGAGCACTTTGGGGGTACTTAGCCTGACCAAGCCAGGTGCACCTATGCCACCTCTCAGCCACCTGGTGTGAAGGCAAAGCATGACAGTGTCACATAAGGGTACACACGTCATGCCTAATAAATTAAGGTTTTAAAACAGGCACTTTGTGCAAAAAGGGTGGCAATCCTCCATCCCCTGGGTACTGCTGGTCAACACAATCATAATGAAAGCAATTAGAAGGGCTCCAGTAAAAGAGTACTCCAGTGCTGCAGTTTTTCTAAAGTTTGAAGGACTCACAGTAAACACAGTCCCATGGCATAAAGATTTGACTTTATGAGGTTTTTAACATTAATATGAGTTCCCCCAGACTGCCTGTGGTCCCCTAGTGGCTAGAAATGGCAAAAGGTGTAAGCCAATTCCTGGGTATCCTGCTCTGCCTTTGAGAATATAAAAGCTCAGATGGGCCGAGCTGGAATCTTGCTCCTCATGACGTCATAAGGGGCAAGGTTACCTCCCCTTTTCTCTGCTTTGGCCCACCTATCAGAGAATGACATCATGGATTTCAAATGAGCAAAGCTCTCACTCTCCAACACCATTAATAGGAATTTGTGTTTACAGTCAGGCAATCTGTTTTGCTTGAGACATGAGTATTTATCCCTGGTGCACTTCCGTAGAGCTTGCATACAAATCACTTTGGAAGTTTAATTAATGACTTGTGCTACGTGAGGCAAAATGAGTGTTTCCACACTCTATTAGCATGTATGATAAATATGCCTTGTCGGAGTACTGCTGAAGACAGTTCACATTGAATATCATCTAATGGTGCCACTGTGGTAGACAACGTGCATCCATAGTGGGATAATACGGATTTTACGGCAAATTAAACAAAATACTGCATGTTAAGAAAATAAAATAAGCGAGAAAGAAAGAAAGAAAGAAAGAAAGAAAGAAAGAAAGAAAGAAAGAAAGAAAGAACGAAATATGTTTCATTGTTGCACTTGGTACCTCATTCAATGTCCAGCAGCACAAAAGCAAGCAAACAAGCTGGCATAATAACTATGCATTTTCTGGGCTGGGAGTTTCAAAGATACAATCAATACATGAATTCAAAATGCACTCTATGTGAGAGTGTGCCAATAACAATATCTGCCCTCTGTTATCTGCCTTCACATGTCTCTTCAAACTAAGAAAGCATTTGGCCAAATGCAGAGAACAAAGACACAACTTATAGTACATCAATGTGCTGCCTAGAGCGGTCTATTAAAGAAGAGCAATAAGGAGAAACCCAATAGCCTGATTTTGAAAAGGTAGAATGCGTCTATCCAGGTAGTTGACAGTGCTAATAATCTAAGAAAAGAGCATTGAGTGAAGTGTCTATCACTACATTGGCACACAGAAGAAGGGCCTTGCTTGGCTATCCTCACTGGCACCGGCCATTAAAGCCATTACCAAGATGGATCACTGTCATTGTCGTTTAATGGACAGGTAACCCATGTAACATGTGTGTACACATGTGTGTGTGTGGGTGATTATGTGTGTGTGTAAGTGTGTTTTCTGCGCTGTGTTTTCTGCCCAAACCATATTGAAACTCATGAAGGCTCATTGCGGTTCCCGTGATTAGCAGAAGTTTCACGGCGATTCACGGAGCTCCATATAACACAAGCGTTCTTTCTCTCAAATTAATTAGCTTAAATTAGATGTCAAAATGGTTAATTATTATGATGAATGTTTTATTGCAATAATAGTGAGAGGAATTAGAACAATGTTAAATCGGGGCGCGCACACTCAATGCAGAGATGTCAGAGAGAGTAATGGGTATAATTCATTTAATGGGAACAGAAATACCCACAGACTTTAATAGCAAGGACAGAGTGTGTGTGTGTGTGTGAGAGAGAGAGAGAGAGAGAGAGAGAAAGAAAGAAAAAGAGATGAGGAATAATGAATGCATCCAAAAATGCAACTCATCTCCCTTTGTCGTATGGAGCTAAATGAGGAGAGGCTCGTAGAGAGTCTCTCAGCTCGCCAGTATTTGCCTTGCTGAACACAGGAGCCCACTTTGAATAGAAATGAAGACAAAGCTGTGAATCCATAATAAATTACATGAACGCTTTGACAACAGACATAATAGTAAGAGGTAGTAATGACCGAGCCAAGTCTCACATGTTTCAACATGTAAGCTAAGGGCCTCTTGAAACAACTTCATTCTAATGGAAATATCTAATCAGGCTAAGTAATAGAACCCGCTGTTGGACATAATACACCTGAACATTTTGGCTGCCAACTCCATCACTCAAAGATTTGGCTGGGCTTTTTTAAAGCGTCATAAAAGAGAGTTGGCATGTTTCAGTGTCTCCATTATTAATCATACACTTTGTTGCGGAGCATTTTCAAATACATGTTGAACCCGTCTCAGATTTTTTTAAATGTGTGTCAGTCACAAGTCCAGGTATCCATTGGTTTCCATTAGTGTGGGTATGATACTGAGATCAGGTAGAACAATCGTGAAATGTGTCTAAATCATGTAATCTATGACAGTAAACGTCCAAGTTTGAGTTGATTTGTGTCAACATTACATTAATATTACTAATATATGTTGTCTCAAGTGACTTCACTTGATGCCACAGGTGTTTGTGCCTTGTATGTTTATGTGACTGCATGTTTTTCTGTTATGGGGTTATGTCTCATGTTTTTTTTTTTCAGGCATTGGGAATTAAAATCAATACTGCTGCTGTGATGTGTACATTGGAAATGTGTTGTTCAAATGCCTATTAGGGAGCATCTGTCCCTTTCAAATGAACTTGAAATGAGTGGAAGAAAAGGAATTGGTGAGGAGAAATCAACTTAATAATCTCTTATCTTAAATATTACTCTCACAAATGACCGGAATACACACACACACACACACGCTCTCACACACACACGCACACACACACACACAAATGCACGCAGGATCTATACACATGCATTAAACGACTGGGCTGCTATATAGTGGCTGAGACGTTTTCAACACAAATAGCCACAACACAAATAGCTGCCCATTGAAAAAGCCAAACCAAGCAGTTGGGGGTCCGTAGCTTGCTCAAGAGCACTTTGGGAGTGTCTACTACTGGCACCTCTCCAGATGCAAGTCCATGTGCCCTACTTTTTGGTACCGGCAACCCTCCGGTTTTCAAGCCAAATGCTCACAGACTGAGCACCTCCACAAAGGGCTTTATACAACTTATTTCCCCTCTACCCCTACAGCCAGCCACACGGAAGAGTGACACATCTGAAATGAATTTGTCCAAATGTGTAACTAACTGTTGATTATCCCTACATTCAGTTTAGGGATACCACTGGGGTACCAGGATTATCCAGGGATATGGTGTGGAAGGAGATTTAATAATTTCTGTCATTTATCACATTGTGGATTAGCTTTAACAGCAATATGTAGGTCATTTAGACAATGGCCAGCCACCACCTTCACCTGATGTCTCATCACATAATCTGCTGTCATCCGAAGCATTCCCTAAATACTTTACACTCTGAATACTGCGACGTGGCCTCACTTCCACTGGGAAAGTACTTAAAGTCTAGCTTGTCAGATGGAGCCTTGAGATGATTGACAATTCTGAAGTCCACCGCAGTCCAATAGTTCAGTTTTGCTCCGGTGTCAAGAGGTGTGTGTGTGTGTGTGTGTGTGTGTGTGTGTGTGTGCGTAGTGCATGGATAGTGGTGTAACTGTTAGTGGCATAGAGAAAAATCAACTATTTGTTTGTTCTATTCCAATTACTGAACAAACAGAGAACTCCAGTTAAAAAAGCTTGTCTCGGTTCTCTGTATTGGAAAGCAATATACACTGACATTTACCTTCTGAATGTGGGAAAACATGTAAATAATTCACTATATGGAAATGTTGCAGGATGATATATTGTGTTTTCCTAAACATAATCCAACCATGCACATTTTATGTATAGTGAGCCTTGGCTTTAGTTGTTAGAAAGAAATCACTTCTTTCAAATGCAATGTAATCTTTAATTACGTTTGCAATTTACTAATGCAATTACTTAATTCAATGACCTCTTTAAGAGCTCACGGTTGCAACAATGTTTTATCTTAAACCAGCAATAAGACAACTTTAAACCAAAATGTCGGCCCTCATCCGATTTGTCTGATCCCAGACATCCGTGGAAACAAGAGTTCACACCAGGTCCTAAAATCTCACATATGACAACACCTTTCTTTGGTGTTTGTTCAAAGCATAGTGCTGAATACAACAGCTCATCGGGGGGGGGGGGGGGGGGGGTCATGTCAGCACAATCTTTGTGCTTGGGCTGCCTGACCTGACTTGTACTCCTTTTCTGGTCCAAATAGGGTCTAAGCTGTCTGGCCTCACCATATGCTGGCTAACAACACCTCTGGCATCAAGGTCCCACTAAGCCCTGCCTCTGAATCCAGACCTGCAGACATCAAGGTTATGACTTAGAAATTCAGTACATAGCATCTGGTTGCAATGGGCATTACATACTGTATTTCATATATGTGTAGGCAGAATGGCAGTGATTGGCAGTACTAGATGAGAATAGTTGCACTCTTCTGAAATTTTTTGACAGTTACAGTGTGTGGCCTTCAATGACACAAAGGTTTCTGCTCTACAGCCCAGCACTAGGCCCGTTTGTTACATAATGATAGGTTAAAAATGAAAATGTGTGTCAGTAAGATGTTAGTCCGCCACAATATGTTTTCCAAAATAGAGTCACATGTCAGGATTGTGGTGGTCTGACACATCAGTGTAAAATACCCGCAGCTGTAGAATAGTTAGATTTGTTCCTCCCAATACCAATACAATACCCATGTTTCAGAACTGACAAAAAAACAATGTCGTTTTACAAATCAAAACCATTTGTATTACAATTCTCGATTTATTCTGGGCAGCTCAACACTTCCTTTGTCTTGAAAAGGCTGTCACTCACTGAAAACATGTATCCTGTCCATCAAAAGCAAGCGACTTCATCAAGATGGGTGTCACTGCCGCCAATTTGACATACGCACCTTCATGCTGCTACCAGGTACTCTTTTTAGTGCTACCTCAGACGAGGTTCCAGACGAGCTGAGGCGATCCCAAAAGGCGAAGTGGAAACCTGCAGACTGCTGGTTGGTCGGATCACTGCGTTTTTAGAAGACAAGAGTGCGGAGTGTCTGTCCAGAACAAACGTGGCATTTAAAAAAAAATCTAGCCAGACACCGACAGATTATCTACTCTCTGCACTATTCTCACTTTTCATCTGTTCAACATTAAGGGCTAATAGGGGCTTTATGTCATTTCCAATATTGCACACTGTTACTTTAAAAAAACAAGAGAAGTTATCAAAGAAAAGTTTTTATTTAGCTTTTCAAGTAGCGCATCAAACCCTCCTGTACATCCCGGTCATCTTTGTCTGCACCTTGTGACAGTGCCCCCCCCGGCTCTGCTGGCCCAGATGCATCCCAGTCGTTGTCATAAATCTCTCCGTGACTCTCATAAAGATTATACGAAGCCCAGCAGGTCACAACCAGAGGTCTCACCGGTTGGACGTCGCCCACCAGACGGTCTCCGGCGGCGATTTTGCGAAGCGTGAAGGATCTGAAACACAAACAGTACACAGCATACATGTTGATGTGTAATCATGGTTGCTAACGTTCATGTACTTTATATAACGCTAGCGTTTAGTAAATACTGGGGCCCCTAACACATGTAAACGCTAGCTAACGTTACCAGGAAACCTAACTTACCCTTTTGTGTTGGCAAACAATAGTCATGTCGACGTCTGAACTCCATCAGAATTCCCAAACTCCTGATTTTTTTCAGCAGTTACTTTCGTCGCTTACTTCAGCTTCTTTTGAAACAAAACATTTCCTCTGGCTGTGGCAAGTAGCCGACATGCTGTTGTGAGTCGCGTTGAAAATTACATCATCAAGCGCAGCTATGGCGACCAGCATCGCTGAGGCGTTACTCATTTTGCAATGGAAAACGGACGTATTATGCGTCGAGTCGAGAAGAGACGAATTAAGGCTAGTCGAGTCAAACTGTTACCAGCAGTGGAAAAACGGCATTAGCTGATTGGTTCTTGCCACAATAAAAATTCTAACAGTTGTCCAATAGTGTTGTCAACTGTGTATGAACCTGACTTCTGTGCAACAATAGGGCAAGCAATTCCACTAACTAACCCTGACAATGCCCACCTGGGTAGTGAAAACCATTTCAGGTGATTACCTCATGACATCCAAAAAGCAGAGGGTGGCTACTTTTAGGAATCTAAAATATAAGACATATTTAAGAGTTATTTCACACATAATTCAATATGTGTTCATTCATAGTTTTGATGCATTCAGTGAGAATATACAATGTAAATATCATCATGGGGACTTCCTCACAGGCAGCATGGAGGCTCCGTGTCCACCAGCCCTGATCAACACACAATTAGCTTTGTGTCCTGTATGAGAGGCCTGTCCCTCCGGTCCCTCTCTGATGTCTGTCTGCTCCATGTCCTGTAACTGTGGTACCTACAGTGTGCAAAATGAATGCCATTTACACCACAGCTTCACCCTCTGTGCTGTACATGTGTTTGAGAAATGAAAGCTGAGAAGTTGCACCTGCACACTACATTGAACAAAACGTGCTAAGTTGCACTAAACATGTGGAAGAACGGTTATGGGTATCAGTTCGTCTGGCATTATGGCAATGAAAGGTTACTGAAAAAAATGTAACATTTATGTTTGAAAGGTATGACGGTTGGGTGCAAATAAATGGTATATGTTGCAAGAAAGCAAACTGTGGATTTGAGAATTGCACAACGGCGGGGGAGGGGGGGGTCACACCTACACCACATTATTTAATTTAACAAAAGCTTCCTTGTGTGCAATGTTTTCTCCACAACACAAGTTGCCAAATGGAACCTTTGCCCAAAGAGCAAAAATATGTTTTTATGCATCTAATTAAATCAGTAAGTATATCAGATCTAAAAGTAAGTAGATGATTACAAATCTGACCACACCAGCATACTGCAGTTTAAAGGGGTTCAGATCTGGTTATTGGGAAGGCCATAGCATATGATTTGAATACTCATCGGTGACTCTGGACTCTCTCTAATACAAATTTCCATTTTATTTGCCACCCATCTGTACAAAGTTGCTACGTCCTAAAACCCACTGAGTTTGTAAATCAGGTGACTTTCCTGAGACACTCATAGTCCCATATGGTAAATATGTCTTGTTTATAAATAAAGCAGGTTGAAGTATATATATATATATATATATATATATATATATATATATATATATATATATATATATATATATATATATATATATATATATATATATATATATATTAGAATCCCAAAATACAAGTATGAACTAAAAAATTAACATTACATGGGATCTTTAAGACAACATTCGGGTTTAACGCTAGACAGAAACTGCTGGGTACTGTTAAAACTGTTTAGATACCGGCACCGATACCAATTACGTAACTTAGATACCGTTTCCTTAACAACACTTTTTTCAATATCAATTTTATGAAAAAAAAAGTAATTACAACATTGCTACACAAATGATTGTATGTATATTTCAGCTCCTACTACATGAGCTTGTCTCTGAGTTTGGCATGCCCGTCTCTACGACGAGTAATGTTAGACAGCCAATCAGCAGCATTATTAGATTTGGTAGAAGAATGCTACATGCTAATTGGCTCACTGACTCAAATGAGATTTGCTTTGAAACTGGGTATTGAATAACGAGGCATTTTTCGATACATGATACTTTAGAGGCAATCGGTACATGCTTGTAAAGTTTTTCATTCTGAACCAAGCCCTAACTGAAAGTCTCCCAAAATCCAAGGAGGGACTAGTTCATGTGTGCAGAATTGCTCGATGGGGTGGTGTATAGTGCTGCCTGCTACTTGTGCCAGCACAGTTCCTAAGATAGCCTCACTGTAACCATCAGAAAATCAACGGATTAGAGAAACATCTACAACTTCTACTTCTAGTGTGAATAAGCTGTGCTCCACAGGTCAAACGATTCAGAAAGAAGAAGCTAAACTGAATATATATTGCATATTTCTCTTCCCACATAAAAATACTTACACGACTGGTGCTAAAACATGCAATTACTATAAATGAGTCTCTTAGAAAAAGAAATAAAAAAAGCACTCAGACACTTAGGATCATGTGATATGTACTGTTAATGTAGAGAAAAAATGTAAGTATACTGTATCTACTAATGCAACTGTATTGCATAATCTAAGTGGAATGAACAGATGGTTTAATTTAAATTCCAACAATAGTATGTCCCAGCGTATCTAAGGCTCCAGCAAAAGAACATCTCTTAACGTGGTCTTTGAAGTTGTGATCGTGATGCACACTTGTGTGTGTTTGCGTGTGTGTGTGTCAATGAATGTGTGTGATTTGGGCTACGTCTTCTCATCTGGTCTCGGCATTATGGAGTCAAGCTTGTTTTCTTTTTTTTTTCTCCTCCTTTGCCTCGCAAGTTGCTCCTACCATCTGGATCCAGGCTTTGAAAACCAGGCCAAGTCTCTCCCACCAGAATGGCATGGAAATATATCCACACACACCCAGCCGTCCTGTCGCTCCCTCTCAAGTCAGCCGCGGACTACAAGCAAAGATAACATGGTTGTTGGGTTGAATGGAATACACAGGGATTTTGATGGGTCACTGGAGACGCAGAATGTGGCTTCTTAGGGTGAACATTTGAACATGTTCACCCTATGCAGCCACATCTTAACTTGATAATGCATTGAGGTGAATTTGGTTGTGGGTGAATGTCTATTTATCCGGGTCAAAACTCTCCAAACAGCAGAGAGCAATGTGCAGAGAGAGCTCAGTTAAACAAGTCAGGCTGGAGGAAGAGACAGGCGGAGCTGAGTAGAGAATGGGTTCAGAGCTCCAGTGACTTGTTTGGGTAGTTAACTTTCTGCTCCCGTCAGCGTGGAGGAACTCCATTGACTCTCTTCTGTCGGAGGCCAGGGCCATTTGCATAACCTATTCCCCTCTCTCACTGCCAGTCGCCTCAGTCTCTGTTTACTCTGTGCGACCGGGGCCATGTTGGATCGCTCCACCGCTGTGCCGTGTCGATTTTCTCTGGCCGTGGCTGGGCTTTAATTGCCTTGGTTTTATGCTGGGTCAGGCTGTGTGCGGTACACACTTCTTAGTAGGCCTCATTGTGACAATGACCTTTAAATTGGTCTTTCTTTAACTCTCTCTTTTTGACTCACAGACCCACACAGACAGACACAATCACACACACACACACACACAGACACAGGCAGACACTGTCTCACACACACGCACACACACACACAACAAAACACACACAAACAGTGCTCGTATAGCCTCGGTTTTGTTGACTTTTCTCATTTCCGTTTACTGGAAACTTGCATCTTTCTTTCAAATAGAGACCCATGAATGCAAGCTTTGTATTCAAAAGTGCTAATACACTACTGTTAAAAAAATGACAGGGGACTAGCAAAATGTGTCACAGTTGACTTTGTATATGCATTGTATCTATGTGCAACCAAATGTCCGGCTGCTGAGGTTAGGTTAATTAGGACACAAGCATAATGATAAAATAATAAGACACAGACTGACACCGCATGATGTTATTATTGAGTCCCAACAATGTTTTGAGAGCATTTCAGGGAACATCTGGTGGAAAAGGGATTAGATTTTTGAGGGTAATAAGCAGTTGTATGGAGTATCCATGGGAAGGAAGGTAGCTAATTGTCTATACATGACACACCAGCTGTCAATTAAAAATATTCTGTTCTACCACACGTTTAGACACACAACAACAACAGCATGTGAAAAAAACTACAAAGTTTGCAAGCAAAAAAGAACATTAATCTTGCAATAGAAAAAAATGACGCAGTTAAAATGGGCTTGTGTTAACGTTGTTAATAAAGTGTTTAACTGACAGCACTAATTAATTGTTTATTTTTGTGTCTGGCCACTTAAAGGGCCATCCATTACAGGATTATTCAGACTCATTTGAAATTAACAATTTCCTAGTGCAGACTCGAAAAAAATCTATACATAAAGTACAACACAATACTAACAGATAAATAAAGAATAAATACAGGTAGCGTACTAACATAAAGTTCCAACATAAAACCCTTTCAGACCAAATTAAAATAATGGTCTAGGAATTCTAAGTAACGGCAACAAAACGCAAGCCTTCGGTGAACGTGTACCCCCCCCCCCCCCCCCCCCCCCCCCTAAAAAGAACATGATGGACTCTGGAGGTAATTGTCTTGTCATTTTTATGTCCTCTTTTTCTCCAAAACTGAATGCTGCCATGACGTAAAACGCATCACTCAAGCGGAAGTGGCCAGACTACACCATTTTAAAATCACAGTCATACTGAGAAATAGAGAGATAGTTTTTTGGAAACGGATAGGCTTAATAAGCGTTGTATCAACTCCTGGCTTAAATGTAACAAATATTGATTAATATATAATAGTTGCGCACTATGGCTATAAGTATGTAAGTTTACGTAAAAAAAGGTTCTGAGAAGTTAACTTTGAGTTTTGCTTTCACATGTGACACAAACACCGGTCTTCTGGGTCAAAGTCCAGTGTTGGTTTGATCCATCCATCCACCCCAAACTCTTCCCTACACAGACTTTTTTGCTCTACATACTACCACCTGACTTAATCCTTAGAGGCAGCCCTGAGCGTCCTGGCTCATGATTACCAGACTTATATACTGTGAGAATAATACAAATAATACTGTATGAGTGCGTTATTGTACTTTTTGGAGGTACGACTATTACAAAGAGAGCAGTGATTGGAGGAGTCATGTAGAACACAACAGTGGTGTGAGTGGTATGAACGAATGCATCAAATGTACTTACAGTAAACATATTACTGTGCAGCACATGTCCAGCTGCTCCAGCTGCTTGGGACATATCTGTGTACTTGACATCCTCTGTAATTGTCAATAGGGGACAACTTGTGCAGTATATTTCCGCTCTTGGAGACGAGAAAAGCCATGTCCCCTCCACGGTCACATATTTGTTTCCCTTAATCCGCTATGAATCATACCAGCTGCTACACGGCTCTCTATGGATGGAGAGTTGCTGTCAATACCCCAACTGGTGATGTCACAGCAGGTGTTTTTACCTGTGACACATGATGCAAAAACAGTGGCTGACATCGCTCATGGGGTTTCCCTTGGTTTTTAATCCAGTGTGTTGCTAAGTTTTAGCCAACAGAGATCACTGCAGCGGCAGTGGGTGCCCTGATGGTGACTCACTGTGGATTTGTCCTTGCCTGAAGAGCTGAACGGAGGCTGCATCTTTTAAATCTTAATTCTAGTGACAAACAGTCGTCCAATCATAACAAGTACTGTGGCGAGCTGGGAAGCTGCAATAGCACAAGGTCAGCTCTAATGGTCAGTAAGAATTATAGAGCGGCAGTGTTCCCCACATAATTAAACTCAATTTGTGGCGGCAGCTGACTGACGGACGGATAAATAATGCCGTTTATAAGCTGTATTCTACATGCTTTCTAATAACTTACTTCAACCCTTTTCAAAAAAGGCAACAGGGAGCAATGGGACATATTGCATTATTGAAAAGTCTCTCTTATGCTATGAGTCAAAACTAATAGTGTAGTCTTACTTGCCGGACCTATCTCCACAGCACTACAGAGAAGTAGTACAGTCGGGTCACACCACACATACATTACAGAAGAGGAGATAAAAAAGTCTGGTTTGTTTGAATTTCTTTAAACCAATCACAATCGTCATGGGCGGCGCTAAGCTCGGAACGCAGCGGCGGTGGCTCTGCAAAATGGTCTCGGAAAGGTACTTGTTTTGTGCCCCAAAAAAGGAAACACCACACACTATGTTAAATGAAGTTAACTGTTCAAACAGTACAGTAATGTGAGCTATTAAAATTTGCTGACACATGGTTAAATTTGTATCGCCGTGTGTGTTTTGTCCATAGTAAATCTCCGCCAATCGGTCCCAAAACATAAACGTATTCTTTGTTAATCTTAACAATCCTGACCTCGATCCAGACTGGGATAACAATAAGATTCCACTCACAAAGCCCTACTCTGCAACAGTGGAGCAACACCGAAAAAATTTATTTAGTGATGAATGAGCAACACTCACATTGGCAAACTTTGGTCATACATTACATGAACCTATACAGAATAAAAATGTAATAAAAAATATATACTTTGACTTTTATACTTGGGCAGCCAGCACAAGTACAGTCTACATGTGGGAAACATGGCAACATGGCTGACTTCTGGTGAATCTAGCATGTTTTGTCAATGCATCGCACTGGCACAGGTAGGATCTCCACTGAGTGCCATCTAGTTTAGTTGCTCAGCCAACAAGATCAAACAGGCAAACATCAAAATGCTGGAACTGATCCAGTATGCTGCGTTAATGAAGCACTATCACATTCCTTTTCATTGTTTTCTCTACATCTGTGTGCCCAGTTACATGTTCTCTTATTTCTCTTGACAGTACAGTGAGTATGCCAAAACTACTTACGAGAGGAGAAAAAAAGAAATGACTGAAAATGTATGCTGGATAGTTGGAACGTCCTAAAATGTCCTTCTGGCTTTTGTAAATGCTTACATTGTTAAAAAAGTAGTAAGGAGAAACGCTAATTGGCTTTCTTGCTGACTGTTAGATCAAACCACTGACTCATGTGTGTACTATATGCGCAGCTTTAGCCAGCAGGTCGTTGTTTAGTCTCGTAGAACAACTAGTAACAACGGCAGGATGAGGGTCAGCTGAGCTAGCGGTGCAGCTAATCACAATTGAAAGCTATAACAAGAAGTTTTTATTATGGGGCCGTACTACTTTAGACATTTCGACAAAGCTGGTTTAAGTCGCTGAGTGACAGATTACATGTGATCATCAATTAATGAAATTGAGGGGATCCTATTTGTTAATAGAACTGTAAAAACGGGATGTATGGAGAACTGGGCGCTGGGATAAAAGATGGTGCCTCTTTCAATCCCAAAAAACTGGCCACACCTGCTGAAAATGTCGCCAAAAGGACCAGAGGGCATGCGTACTTGTAACCAACTTTCATTTCATTGAAAAATGAAACCAACTTGGAAGTGCAAAAAACTGTCTCACCAACCTCAACCCTAACCCTAACCCTAACAAATGACAGTTCACTTCAAAGTGGCTCCAAAAGTGAGTCAATCCCCATAGGCCCAACTTTACAGAATAAATCCAAATTTGCAGGTTTGCATGAGGTGGTTGAGGGTAGGCATTAATCCTTGAGTGTTTAAGGTTAGATGGTTAAGGTTAGTTATTGACCTTGAATGATTTAGGATAGGTTGTGGAGCAGCAAGTCTCGTGACCATCTAGATATGACCGCCAGTTGAGGGCATGCGTGTCCAAGACTTCTGTAGGCTGAGCCACCTGACTTCCTGTTAAGTCCCTGCAACACATGAATGGGATAAAAGGATTTATTCACGCAGCTACTCTACACTTTTTAAATGTTGTGGTGGGTTATGATGATTTTCATATAAATGTATTCAGCCGCTTGTGTTCTGAGAATTGATGTAGTGTACATCATCATCAGCCTACCTCCATTACAGGGAGCTGCTACTGAGGTCTTTGCCTGTCTCTGTGACCCTAACCTTGTAAATCGTAGCAATCCCCAACATGTCAAACCTTTAAGTGCAATACACAGTTGGTGAACCAGATTATTAAGATAACCTAGCTACTAATTGCACGTTGAGTATGCTGCATGTCACACAGGAAAAAAGTAGGTTGGATTTTCAAATGGATTCAAGTTCAATATCATGAGTGAAAGATTAGGCTTATTCTCATTTATGTCCCAAATGTATTCAAAATGACTTTTCCTTACGTTACAGCTTTTCACAGATGGCTTTCCTAATGTTGGCACTGTGATATAGCCTTATTTTATATTGGTTTTCCTTAGATATCTGATACAATGATAAGTGTAAGAAGGCAGGAAAGAGAATAAACAGCAACAGCATTCTGGCCCAAGTGGACTGTAATTGCTGTGTAAATAGACAGGACAGGCAGCTTATCTAGCTCTTTAATGGAGTGGATGAAAAGAAAAACAAATGTGTTTCTTTTAGAAAGGACATGATGATGAAAATATGGGTAAATAGATGTATGGGGAGGTAACATGTATCTGTTTACAGCTCAAGTAGAGTCAGTTTATGTTAGAGCCAGATAAAGTAGAAAGGGACATGAATAATGGATGAGGTGGATGAGGCAGGGGTGGAAGAACACATAGATTCAGGATGGGGAAAAAAAGATTGCTGAATTCCCAGTTTACATCACAATTAAGTAAAAGCAAAGATTAGATACTCTTTAAATGATAAAATGTATCATCCAGAGGAAAAACATAGTTTATATGTTGTATTTAAATAAACTTAAATAGACTCAACATGAGCATACAGTACATGTATAAGACTTGTTAACATCAATGGATTGGATTAATAGATACGATGAAAAATAGAAGCGGGAAGGAGAAAGGAAAGCAAGCCTACAGATGATAATAAATACATGTATTCAAGCATTCCTGTTTTTCTTTATTATAATTCTATGAATACTTTCAACTGCCTTCAGAATAAAGGTCGAGACTATGGCTCCAATGTAGGAGCTGTCAGTGCTAAGAGTTTGTCATAAATAAAGAGGGCTCACACTATCCCTACATGACTCCTGGGTATTATAAAGCTTCAACAACATGTGTTCCTGGAATTAGGCCTATGTATCTGCCCTAAGCTTATGGAATCAGAGCATTAGTTTTGAGGATATTCATGCATTTTGGCATACATCTGTTTGGTTGTCAGAGCAATAACACTTTACAATTTATTTGTTGTCTTGTGAAAACTAAACTAACACCGGTGGTACTGTATTCCCCTATACATTACAGAACATTTTTATTCATTACAAGACAAAGGGAGTTTATCTATAATCCAATATCATACACAAATCCTTTACCTAAAGAATGTCCTAGATCATAGTGGGGGGTCTGGGCCAGGGAAGATTTGCGCATCAACAACTTAACTTCCTATATTCACATTCACTTTTATGCACCAATATAAGGTGGAAATACCTTTATTTCTCAGTGGGTGTACTTCATATACCTGCGTATCATGTAGACTACACCACTGGCTAAATTGAACTGTAGCTGCCACTATCACGACCATCACCTGACATAAGTTTTAATAAATATTATAAAACTAATTCATGAAATGCATTTAGTCACTACACTCCTGTTCTGAGCTCTCTCAGAGCTGCTGCTGAGTCAAGTGTGATGTCTAGTGGTAGAATTTGGTATACCGGTCTTGTCCTGTGTTTGTTGTCAAATTAAACCAGTTTGAAGGTTTTTACACTAGCCTAAGCCTATTTAATTCCCATTTATTATTTAGTTTTTCTCAATCATTCCTTAATGTTCTCTTTCACACACTTAGAACGTGACCTGATCTGTCCTAATTAGCTATGCAAACAGAATGATTCACTCCTATTCAACTGTTGAGGGAGGTAGAGTGCTTTTCATAATTGAGCTTATGAAGCCAATAAAAGTCCATTAATCAATGAATTGTGTGCGGCATTTCAAACTCATCAATAACTACAGCAGCTCAAAACTCATTTATCTTAATTACACCCTCAAGTGTACAACACCAAACACACCAACTCCGCCAAAACCTAACCAATACAAACGTTTTGTCTGGCTCCATTTAAAACAGTTGACTCCTGCAGAGGCTGAATGAGTGCTATCTGCTGGGTAACTTTGTCAACATCATAATCATCTTTGATTGGTGTTTTTTCGTCGCAGTAGAGAACACAACAGATGCTGCCTCATTACCCATACACAGTCTTGTCTAAATTCACACACTTGCAAGGATGTGCACAGGAAGGGGGCGTAACACATGATGTGTTGCATTGGATTTCAAATCATACATTTTATTGCTTTTTTTGTGTAAAACCTAGTTACTGTGAGGATTTTAATGAGCCTAAAATGAACATACACTTCCTAGAAATATTCAGCAACATATTTACAAAGTACAGTACCAGGGCTGCCAACTCTCACGCATTGGCCGTGAGACACACGCATTTGACCGGTTTCACACGCTCACACGCCACACCCCCGATTTCTCACGCTGAAGTGTCAACCCGGTCAGTCAAATTTCTGAAAGATGAGTTTATCTATAGATCTACCTGTTGAGCCACTCGTGATCGACTAGTTTTGCTTTCAGAGACTGTGAGGGGGTTCAAGAGCGCTCCCCGGCTTCAGGTATGAGCTCTGAGTATCACAGACCCGTCCGTCGCTTTGTGACCACTCTCTCTGTAAAGATAGAGGTGAGCAGCGCGGCTGGTAGCGTAGCAACGTTCGTTACGTAGGTAACGTCAGATTATATGAGTATAGGCGTAGCCCTCTAAGGGCTACGCTATTGGGTTTATC
>NC_048408.1:4880829-4897271 GCF_013103735.1 Etheostoma cragini
CCAGAAAGTGCCATTTAATGGTTTATTTTTCAAATTTCTTTCCTGGGGGGGCATACCCCCAGACCCCCCTAGGGAGAGCCCCATCCCCCACAAATATAACAAATCCCAATTTCAACCCAGAAGGATAAAGACCCAAACTAATTGCTTTGTACACGGCAAAATATGGGTCGTCCCCCCGAAATCTCACTCCAAGGATTTGGGAAAAGTTGGCAGCTCTGCAGTACATGTACAGTAGCAGGGCTCAACACTTACTTTTTAAAGGCTTGGCAACACTGCATCATCTTTTGTCTGCCGAAATTGACATTATGGTCGCCATATAATTAATGGTGACCACCATTGTCTATATTTTGAGCAATTCATTTTGTTAAGTTACTATAACAAAAATTTTAATAATGAAACAATGAGATACTGGCTTCCAATATTGTTTCTCATTCCTCTCAAACAGAGGTGCAATGCATCACAAAAATCACAGAGATCACGGTTTTGAGTCACGGATTGAAACAATTTTCGGTTTAGCTCAAACAAGGGGGGAATATAAGGGATTATCAACCTGTAAACCAGTAAATTGCTGTTAAAAGACAAAAACAGATGGGAAAAGGGTATTTTACAATAACTTTGAGCGAACCACAAGGTTTTCAAGTTGACAACATTGAGTCCTGTCTGAGTTGTTTCTCTGACAACAGCAGTGACCATAGTGCCAGTTTGGGTCCTTTAGCTCTTAGCTTAAGCGGCAGACTGTTAGACGTCCCGCTGTTGGAATCCTCTACAGGAAATACAGTCGGACATTAACATGGTTTAGCAGTCTAAAACCATTGTCATTTTAACCGTTGTCACCGCCCGATGTGAGTTGCATGAAGATGTGAGTTGCGCATGAGTCACTTTTCTACAAGATGATAACGAGAGACTGCTGTAATGTCAGTACAGTAAAAATTGACCTACTTAATGAAGTTGGTTCACTGCTTGCTACAAGTTAGCATCAAACACAACAAAGGCTGTCACTTGAATGGCGTTTTGAGCTAACTTTAGCAACCAAACCACCATACCTAGCTTAAACGTTGTGAAATTACTGCTAACTTAGCTACAAGATAGCAATCAAACACAACAGAGATTGTCACTTGAATCGTGTTTTGATCTAATGTTAGTAATCAATCATTGATTGGTAAAATGTTTATGAAATGATTTCCATCTTCTGTTATTGTTTGTAACGAGAACAGTTTATTATTTTGTGGATTTCATAAATTTCAGTATGACACGTTATGCCGTGAAAACGTTTAAATCTTAGCATGGCCGACTCAAATCTGCACTCGACTCACATCGGGTAGTGAGAAGTATGTTTTATCCGGTTACTATAATGGCTAACGGTAGGCTAGCGTTACCTTCAGCCAAGCGCAATGTGTTATTATTTTTTACTAGTGTGACATGCAGCATTGCTTTTGTTGCCTCTAACGTAGGGTGACCAGACGTCACCGGTTTCCGGGGACAGTCCCCGGTTTTGGTGACCTGTCCCCGGCTGGATCTGTCTCCGGAAATGTCCCCGGATTTCACTGTGACTGACAGACCTGAAATTTGAATGGAAGAAAGAAAACACTGACCAAACGAAGACAATAATCCCACACCCAACACATGCAGGCTCCAGACCGCCAGAGCCAGCGCTGCTCAGAGCTCAGAGATGTTTCAGAAAGCCGTATTTTACGATGCTAAAATCACTGATTATTTACATGGAGTCGGGTGGGGACAGTTCCAGGTCTAATTGCCTCGTTTTAAGTTTTACAAAAATAAAAACATGACGTGTTTTGGAGGTATATACGCCTCTGAGCTGAAAATGTCCCCGGATTCTGTCTGAGAAATCTGGTCACCTTACTCTAACGTCTATTTCAGAGCATCAGAGAGCACCAATGAAGCACCAAAATCTGCTGCTGGTCCACATTAGCACCAGATTTTAACATGCGCCGTTGACATGAACAGGAAATTGCGTCGCCTGTTGCCATGCGTGTTAAGGGGTTGCACAACAGATGAAATATTGTGTTGCACTCAAACATGCTGTTTAAAACAATTCAATCATAATGGAGAGTAGGGAGATGTATTACACACACACACGCACAAACACACACACACATGCTTGCACTGCCATCAACAGGAGAAAGAAACAGCACACCCAGAGGATAATGGATTAGTATAGATTTAAAAAGATGCCACTGTTAGTTAAGTGCACGTGTGTGTGTGCCCCGTATCAAGCACAGCTCCTCTGTTAGATGCAAAAAAAAAAACATTTCCATTATAAAGAAACCATGTCACTTGAGATGAGACGGGGGAGGGAAGTGTTTTTGTAGAGAGAATAACTGTATTGCCTCAACAGTACACACCTTTTCTTGTCATTCTACATAAATTAATGGCCAAAATATCCCACACACACAAATCACACCTCCCAAGTACCCAAACACAAAGGAGTCCACACAATGGCACACACACACCATTTGATTCACTTGTCTCAGCAGGAAAACATATCTAAATGTAGGCGTACTTTGCACTGCACAATTCTATCTGAGCTCAGATTTTCGTTTAGATGGAAATACAATACGTTACAGTAAATGAGACAATTTGTGGCATCCAGCATGGATTGTTTTAATAAGTGCTTCATGCTATGAATACTTCCAGTGGATCCCAGCCCTGGACTGTCAGACTGTGGGAGTGTATGCCCCCGCTAAATGCAGGCTGTTGGGGATTTGAATAATAGATCAATAATGCATGTAGTAAAGATTACTGTGGTGCAAACTGGAAAAGCCAATTATATTCTACTTAACATCATTTTTCCATTTGCATCTCACTCTGTGATTCTTTCATTTTGTTGTTGTTTGCTGGTAAACTGTGTGTACTTTTCCCCTGCTGCCTCTATGAACAGGGGCGACTTGGGCGAGGGTTAGAAACATTTGAATAGGGGCTGCCCTGATTCAAATAAGGGGGGGCATATTTGTAAAAGGTGTAAAGACTCAACATTAAAGCCCAGCATCTTGGCAATAATAGAGTACATGGCTTATGCATTATCCTATTTAATAAATGAATGTCAATTAAACAGCTTTAAGTATTCAAATATAAAATTATTTCAATAAATAGAAAATTTGTGGAACTCCAAATAGCCAACAGCCATGGACAGACTGGTGATTTTGTTTCTCTTTGAGAGAGTTTTGCCATTCTTTAAGGACGTTTCACGTTTCTTCAAGATATTTTGTGTCTCATTGTAGTCCTTTAGTGTCTCAATGTGATCTTTAATGTTTGTAGTCACTTCATACACAGGATCTGGTCTAGGGTCCAGGGTCCTGTGCCTTGATGGGCCTGCTTCTTTTGCCTCGGAGGTGCACCAAGGGTGGTGTATGTCATGCATCTGGCCCCCCCTCTGGCCTTGACAATGTCTGTTAGATACTTACCTTTCCATGACATGCAGGTATTTTCTCACCCTCTTCCCCTCATCATGTGAATAACCTTAATTTCGGATGATATTATCACATTCTTTTCCCCCGGTTGTCTTGAGCTCTCTATTTTTAGTTTCACAAAACCTTCTAAAATTCACCAATGCAGGACACTGGCTACTACAAGACGTCCTGCTCTCATGTCGTCTCCTGCAGTTATTTACTAGTCTTGCATTACCAGAGCTGCAGCGTCTGGAGTCGACGGGGAAATGCGTGGTCAAAGCAGCAGTTTTATTTACTATAAGTTCTTCACAATAATTGTCCCCTGTTATTTTGGTATTTGAATGCTTTCAATATAAAGCAGGAAAATCAGAAATGATTGGGGCTTCATCAGCAGTGACGCAATGCGACTCCTAACATGAAACGCAAAATAAGGCAATTACAATATGAACTAAACTTCAAACCACAAACATTCTGTTAGAAGCCACAAACATACTGAGAGCTGAACACACTAAGAATAAAAAAAAAAAAAAAAACTTCTGCACAGGTTGCGCCGACCGTCAGTAGGCCTTGTCCTCTTTATGTCGGCACCTTTTTATACAGGCTGCAGTCTATGGTCAGCACACAGAAGGACTGTGGGCAGCGGCTATTCATTTTTTTACTTGATTTATGTGAAAACAACAACTGAAATGATGTACGTTTTTATTTGCATGTAGGGCAGGGCAGTAAGATCCATGGTCACTGGGGACGGGTTTAGAGACACATTCTAGGTGAACACACATGCACCTAGCGCTGTCCACTTGCAATTGGATCACTCAGATCGGATTTTAATACTAGGTCAGAACAGGCCCTTTGGTCCACTTTTGTCTTCCCCCAAATCTCTCTGTCATCCATCTTTGCTAAAACTCCTCCTCCTCTCTCTTCAAACCAACAGTATGGGAAAACATGGATGAGCAACACCACCCCTCCCAATCTCATGACCTGACCATCTGTGCCTGAGAATTCCAGTCCTTAACTAAACCCCCCCCCCCCCCACCCTGTCATACTGGTCTCTGCGGCTACCGTGTGTGTGTGAGTGTGTGTGTGGGGCAGTGCTGGTGGGTGTGAGGGGGAGGATGGGCCGTGGGGTAAGCGCCACTCAAAGCTGTCGTAAACACCACTAATGCATCGCTAAACTTGGGGTTATCTCAAATGCTTCCGTGCATGCTTGTGTGTGTGTCACACACACACACTCAGTCAACTAATCCCTCTTAAACCTACATTTCATCGCTTACCACACCATTAGCTCAGCTGTGGCATTCTGCCTGGAGATCAAAACAGAAGGACTACAAGGCTCTGTGCTATTTCTTTGTTGCTCTGTGCATAGAATCCACATTTCTCTGGGCCTGGTGGGAGATGAAAAGAAGTATGTCCTTCTCAGCTGGGAAACAATGTAATGTTAACTGCAACCAGTCTGTATTTTCTTTTGCTTTATGTAGCCCAAACTGTAAAACAAGATGTAAATTTAGACACTTTGAACTGCAGCTCTGGGAAAGATGTATTTCTTTATTTAAAGTTGAATTTGTCAGTTTTTTCAAAAGTAAGCATTAATGCTAACTATTTTTGAACTGTTGACTGTTTTTATTTCACAGGCACACAAAGATATATTTAGGTGATTAATGCTTCGTTGCTTGCTGGTTGTGTATCACAAATACTTTCACACAAGAAATTATTGGATACAACAGACAAACACACACACACACACACACACACACACACACACACACACACACAGGGGATATGTGAGGCTGTCTGCAGAGTGGCGTCAGTGACAGAGAGCGATCTCCTGGGGGGTTGGAGCTGGGGAGCGAGGTGACACTGTAACAGTCTCTGATCAACTCAGGAGCTGCGCAAAAGTGTGTGTGTGTGTGTGTGTGTGTGTGTGTGTGTGTGTGTGTGTGTGTGTGTGTGTGTGTGTGTGTGTGTGTGTGGGTGTGTGCTAACCTCACCTGTCACATTCTGTTGTTGCATTTGTTTGTTTGCGAGACAGTGCAGGTGCCACTGAGTGTGTCAGTAAGAACACATTTGTGTGACTTTGTGTGTGTGTTTGTTTGTGTGTGTTACGCTGTTTGCTACGTTCAAAATGCTCCAGCTGTAAGCCCAGCCCCTGCTTCCCTCAAAGACCTACACTCCACACATCTCAGAGATCACACATCTTTACACGGAGGTTTAGGGGCTGTGTGCATTTTTGGCTTAGTTAGAAGAAAAAAAAATGATTCCACAAAATGATTATGAGGAAATTGTTTCTTCAACAGCTGAAGGGTTTTGATTGGATAATCTCAAATTGATTTCGAGAGAAACGCTGTAATCAGGTTTCTTTGTCATTGGCGCCATTTAAAAACAGCATGACTGGCAGTGAATGCCAGTGAAACATGCAGCTTTCTGAATAATGATGTGTTGCTGTGTGAATTGCAGTTTCCATATATCCCATAAAACAACCCCTTTGCTTTGTTCTTTTCATAAAAGTTATTTTATCGTGACAAAGTCAAACTAAGCTTGCAGACCAAATTATTCACTAATTAAATGTTCCGAGCTTCTATAATGCATGGTTACAGTTTGTTCCATCACTGTACATAGCCATCAGTCCCCCAGTAAGCGGAAACGGCATCCAGACCTTTGTTTTGTTCAGAGTTGCCCTATTCCCCAATAAAGTCAATTCCCTGTTTGAACAAAGTGCCTTAATATGCAAAGACGTAATCATCTTTTCTCAGGGAGACGGTGAAAACATCCGCTTCATGGCGACCTCGGAGTCAGTCTTCTTAAGACAGCAAAGATATACAGTTGGGCGAGGTGAGGAGAGGTTCAAGAAAAATCACAACTACATTCTGCAGGAAACAAAACGGAGAAACATGAGAAAAAAAATGCAATAAAGTGGAGTTTGCATATTTGTGGTGTCAACATCTGATTTGACACTGGGTGTTTTTTTCTTTTTTTTCCTCAGACTGTTTGACTCAGCTGTCACGACAGCTTTTATATCCCTCCCTTTGTTTTTCTTATATTTATTTTCATTGTTTTATTTAGTTGGCGAGGTGTCTTAATGAGGAATCAACTCTCAACCCCTAAATTTATAAATATGTCTGATGCCACAGTTTGATTTGCCGTTTGCACCCATGTGTATAATATCCTTTTTTTCTTGCTAAAATAGACTACAATAGAGTCAATGACAAACATTTTGAACTCTGTTAATCTAATACCAAAGACAAATGTTTTTTTGTTTTTTTATTACAAGACAAAAACAGGAGTGCTTTAAGCTTACTTGCTGGTACGAAAACAAGGCCAGGGAGGAGTAGAAGGGGCACGCTATTATTTTCTTTATATTCTCACAATTGTCAGAGAATAGTAAATCCGCCTGTTATCAATATTGTAATAACCAACAGTCCAGAAGCAAAAGCATAAATGAAAATCATCACATTTAAAGCTATAGTGCGTAGTTTCTGTCTCCATCATGAGGAATTCTTAGCAATAACAAAAATTCTGTCGATGTGGCCACATAATAAAAGCCTTCCTTGATCTCGGTACTGCGCATCGGAGTGTGAATGTGTGTGCATGTTTATCTGATGAGCAGGTGGCACCTTGTACGGCAGCCCCGGCCACAGTGTATGAATGTGTGTGAATGGTGAATGTCTCCTGTAGATGTAAAAGCGCTTTGAGCAGTTCTTAAGACTGGAAAAGCGCTATATAAATACAGCACATTTACATTTACATTTACATCTCGAGCACCACCCCCGCCAGTATAAGGTGGTCATTCACTCATGTCTCGTAAGTTGTTGCAGCAATTTTTGGGTTGATACCATTTGTTGGGCAGATTTTTTACCATTCAAGAATCATTAAAAATAGTTAAAAATCCACCAAGATAGAAAAAAATCAATCCTACTGAAATTTGGAGCAGCAATTGCATTCATTGGGAAATGGATGGCAAGCACTTCTGATCTGGAAACATCCTCTGAATGTCCCTGGTCTCTTTAGTTAGGGACTAGTTATTGTTAGGACAGGAAGTCGAGCACAGAAACCAAATAAAAACATCTGGTTAATTTTCAAAATAAAATAGATTGTGCTCACAGTAGTTCAGGTCTCCGTGCACCACTCCTTCAAACCACAGCATAGAGTTGTTTCCTCTCTACTGCTCTGGATGGAAACAAACTCTCATTGGTTTTGTGGTTCTATTCTACATGAATTTGCGAGATCTCGGGGGTCCTCGAGCTGTTCCTCAACAAATCAGGACCTGGTGGGTGTTGACAGACGGCGGAGCACGGAGCTGATCCGCAGCCGTTAAGCATCCGGGGGATGAGGTCACAATAGGGCATTGTATACAGTTGTGTCTAGTTTTAAAAAGTATTTATCTCAATTCAATGAAATTGGGACTATGGGAATATTGTCAACACAAAGAAATAAAATGGGGCTCATTAAATCTAAAACAGACAGCGCTTTCCAGTCTTACCCAATAGTAGGTAATCACAAGAGTGTTTAGGGACCCTAGTATGCAGAAATATCCAAATACATAATTTTAGATTTAGGGAAATAACACATTTATACTGCAATAAAAAATGGCGTGATTTGTTTGCCCAAACTGCATGGGATGACCATACCGTGGCTATGTATCTAGAGGGAAGACTTGTGGGTAACCATATTACCCATTTTCATTCAGATAGCCTGAGGTGAGAGGTCCCTGGAGCCCTTTAAAAATGGTCATGCCTGTTTTTCACCTTGGCACAATTTATTTATTTATTTGGAGCGTTATTTGGCCCCCTTCCTGACAAGCTAACATTGCATGGTTGGTTACACAAACCACTCCTATCAATGCATGTTAGCTTAGCTTAGCATAAAGACTAAACAGGAGAAACACTTAGCCTGGCGTTGTCCAAAGGTAAAGAAAAAAAAATCCATAATAAACACTGTCTAACATTGGTGTTTTTTTAAGGGGTTATGTGACTCCTACTATTCTTAGTAGAAGTCACTTCTGGAATCTGGTCTTCACCGTGACGTTGCCAGGCAACCAGTGAAGACATCAGGACGTGACCACGCCTGGCCAAGAAACAGTTTGGCAATAAATATTAGAGAATGGTGTCACTCTTCTTATCTCTTCTAATTCTGGGCAAGTAAGCCAATAAGCTCCCAAAATATCAATATGTTGCTTCAAAGCTAAAAGGAAGCAAACAAAAACTAAAACAGCTTTTGTCATTTAGAAATAGTAATGAACCAGGGGACATTGTGGTAGCCTTGTGTTCATCGTATTGGTCGTGTGTCCGGTGCATTGGAAGACACCACAGAGTATTTGCACATGGATGAGTATTTCTAATTAGACAAACCTTCCTCATTGCTAATAATTCAAAGGTTTGTACAAGTTTTAACAACATATTGCAGCTCCCTAAACTAAGCTTTCCTCTGTGGTGACCAGTGGGACCAGCTGGCCATTAACCTCCCACAAAATCCATACATCAGTGGCTTTAAAAGAACCGAAGGATTGATTCTTGCATTGCGTTCAATTGGCAAAAGGAAAAGGTCATGGTTATTAAGACGTTAAAACACTGGCATGAGGGATGTTGTGACATACAGTACTACAGGGAATGAAGGTGATTTAAAGCCAAATGTGCATCCCTTAATGTCAACATGGCTCACACATGTAACATCTGATTTTATTACCGGATTTAAAATTTTGAATCTGCTGCAGTTTAGAGCTAAGGCATTGAATCTAAGAGCTTACTCTAGAGAGGATTACTATCCCAGAATCCTACAAGCTTAGGGTATAACTTAATGTCAGTGTAGAATGTTTATTTGTGTGATTGTGTATTTTTCTCCCTCGGAGGACTACCAGCTGAGGAGTCTGCTATTGGACAGATAATGTTATCCTTTGAATTCACTCTCATATGTTTGTATATGCTTGATCTGCAGGATTGAAGACCTACTAACCTGGCTCTTGATTGGTCTAGGCCTTGGTCATGTGTATACATGAATATGGGCTTGAGAACTAGGGGTTCACAATGTCATAATTCAGTGTTGGCCCTACTTTTTAGAAGAAATATTAAAGATCCAAAGGACGCACTTAATACCCTAGCTTCAAAGTACAGTATAAAAGACTATTGACATAGCTTTTGGATTGAGTTGTAGTTTTGCAAACAGCAAAGTTAAAAACATAAAGTAGATTTGGTGAATTTTATTTTTTTAAATGCTGAGTGTTGAGTTTCAATAGCATTTTCAAAACATATCACTTCTGTACGTGTGTCTGCTTGTGCAATCCTCAGTTCATTTTTTGGTCTCTCCATGTTCTGTGAGAGAAGACCTCTGATATTCCATTCTCCAGGGAGAATCTTATGTGTTGTTCCAGACACCACGCCAGCCCGTACATACTCTAACACCCAGAGGAATCTTCAGCGCTAGGAAGAGACAAGGCTCTACAATTGTGTTGCACATCTGAACTGTGTGTGCACATTGGTGTGTGTGTGTATGTGTGTGTTTGTGAGTGAGAAAGAGATATAAAGACAGCAAGGTAGAGAGAGCCAAAGAATTATTGAGAGAGAGGATGAAGAGAACAAGAGAGGTGAAGATGTACTCCTGTGTGCAAAAGAGAATCACTCTTGCTTAGTGACTTTATTAGTAAACCGTTATAGGCAGAGTGTGTGAGGGAGAAAGAGGGAAGAGAGGAGGGCTTCAGGTGAATTATGCTTAATGGGGTTACCAGTCAATTTTAAGATGTGGCTGGAATAAGATACACTGGCATGTCAGTTGAGCTACCAGTAGGAGTGTACATAAGCTTTGGTGGAAGGCAGAAACAATATATCATATTGATATACTTTATATATATTGGTTGGCTTTTGGCAAGACATCAGACTAACTAAGAAAGGCTGCTCCCAGTGGGGAAAGACAATCACTCACCCTGTCTGCCTTTGGACTGGCAGATGATGGTTCTCCTTTATAAAAAAAATGGATTGGATGTTCCACCAATACAATACAAGCTGTGTATGCTTAGCCTTTCTCAGCAAGCCTGTTGAAACTGGAAAGGAGAATCAAACTGGTCGTTCCTGATCGGGGACAGTCGAGATGTGGAGCAGCTCCTTGCTCGTGCCATACTGTAGGAGTCATATCCAGTCTACATTACACACCTAAAGTTGGTTTCTACCAAGGCAGTACCTTTATACCAGTTCCGTTTGTGATTTTCAGAGTCTCTAGACTAAATCTATTCTCTATATCTAACTATTAAGAGTGTCCAATGTGGTAATCTCAGGATTGAATATCTGCTTTTTCAAATTGAGTAGTATTAGTATTGATAGTATTATTGCAATTTTAAACATATTGCGATATTCAGCGAAAAATTGCAATTTATAACCTTTTTTCCAATTTCAAATCATTTCCTGAAAAGGAAACTTTAAAACATCTGTTTTAACTAAAAATATACACTTCTTTGTTCTTATCTTATAATTGTATTGCTGCATAATGGGATTGTCAAGCAGACCAACTGACCGACACATTAATAATAAAAGATCCATACTTGGCAAAATATTGAGATACTGTGCTGTATCGATTCCCCCCCCCCAGGGAGTCTGAAGGTAAAGCTGTGAATTTACCAGTCAAAGTATGTTCTACCTTCACCAATGGTTTTAAGTTCTGGGCAAAACATGAGCAGATATAAGATATAAGCAGCTTAAATAACTTCTTTTTACAGGGCATTTTAACTTAGTCATACAGTGAAAACACACCGGGTCACGCATAGCTCGTGATTTCTAGATACGTGCCTGATCGCGTGCCTGGCCATTTATGCCGGACACGTATTTCTCAGTGCCGGTCACAGAGCGATCATTCGCCTCTCTCTCTCTCCCAACAGAAAGAGACAGGATGAGTGGGCATAGCTGTGGTAATTGTAGCCTATGTGTGGCTGTGTGTATGTGTATGTGTGCGTGTCACTCTCTGTCCGTCCGTCGGTCTCTCTCTCCACGTGCTTGATTACATGTCTTGCTGTGAGGAGTCAAGACACCTAGGTGTTTTATATTGCAATGTGTTTTATGTTTGTAAAGCATCCAACCTCACTTTGGTCTTCTTGTATGTGATTACCTGCCCGGCCTGACACAGCCGCTCACATCTCAAGCAAGAAATAGAGGTGACGCTGAAACAATTGTTGCAGCAGGTGGGTCAACCCAGCCCCTCCCCACCCGGTGTGGCCGGGAAGATTGGATAACGTGGGCGCCGAAATAAAAATAGCTGTGCTACGCGGCTATACACTTACATGCTATACACTTACGCGCCCGGTGTGTTTCCACTGTTGCACAGTGGGTAAATAGTTTAGACACTGAGCTCAGAGACGATCAACTGCCCAATCGCATTGAAAGAATCCAGTCAAGGTGGTTGGTACCTCTGGTTAGGATCCCACCTGGACGTTGCCCTGTGAGACACATACTGTAATTGGGATGAGACCAATGGGGCAGAAACCAATTCACACCAGAGGATATTTCATATTGGATCTAACCAGGGAATGCCTGTGTCCTACAGGAGGAGCTGGGCTATTTTGGAGTGTGTAGTGTGACTTTGTGACATCTAGTCGTGGAGATAACGACTGCAAACAACTAAATGCCTCTTCCCTCAGCCCTCCCCTTCAGATGTGTAGTAGATCCTTCTACCTGATCTGTTCTGGGAAACTGTAGCAACAAGCCTCCGTGGAAGAGAACTCGCTTTTATACCGAATGTGGCTATGGAGGGCTCATTCTAAACTAGGGAAAAGACAACAATTGTTAGTTTTAGGTGGTTATACACTAATTAGGAAAAAAAGTTAGGGATTTTATATTTCATTTTTGCCAATAGACTTCCCTAAATCCTGCACATTGCTCCAACAAATCTCAATGTTTTATGCATTTCATATGTCTCATTGGACTCAAATTTGCTGGAACCCAGTGTATCCAGGAAGATATACAGCACCTGTTGGTTGGACCGCTGCCACTTTCATTTATTCTTCTGTCTTCATGCATTTCCTAATAACAGTTTTTAATGTCAGCATGAGTTGTGCTATCACACTGAGCAGCCTTCATTTTAGACGGATGGAAAACATCAAGTTATGAGGACTCTTAGCCTTTGTGCAAACAAGCCTTTTAATTAAGACTGTTCAGTTGTTCTCCGAGCTCATATTTGCAGAGGGGTGGGGGTGAAATAGAATATGCAAGAAAGAACAACAGAGGCATAAAAAAAAGACCTCGATGAGAACAGACCAAGCAGTGCTAAAAGGCACAAAGCCTCTGTTGCCAAAAATATCAAGCAGCAGCAGCAGCAACAGAAAATTGCTAAAACATTGTAATAAGTCAAGTTGGGAAAAACAAAAACAAAACAAGCGCAATTAGTTTTCTCTAACAAATGTAAAGACTCAAATTATGCAAAACCTAGATTTGTAAACCACTACTTAAAGGAGAATTCCGATCGATTTCAACATGCAGCCCTTTTTTTTTTAAGTGCAGTGCTGTCAGTAGGGAGACTACACCGAGTTATCCTTCAGCTAGCGTTAGCACCCAACAGGCTTAAAAAGGGCAGGTTATAAACATGTTTTTAGCCTCTAAATATTTTCATTATGTCATTACCACGGCCTAGCCATGTGCAGTCATTACTTCTGAGTTAGCACAGTAAATCTTACTGCTGTATATGTGACAGAAAGACATGGAGGTTTTGACAATCGACAATCGTGTGGACTTCACTGGAAAACAGGAAATAAACACAGGTAGGGAGTAACGCAACTTTTATGCCTTTCTGATCTACTGCAGTCAGATTCACTGTGTTCCCTCGGAAGGAATAACTGCACATGGCTGGGCACTGGTAATTACACTTTGAGCATGTTTAGAGGCTAAAAACATGTTTATAACTTTCCCTGTTTAAGCCTGTTGGGTGCTAGGAGGATAACGCGGTGTACCGATTGTTGTCATTTGTCTCGTTACAGACAGCACAACATGTTTAAAAAAAGCAAAGCTACATGTTGAAATTAACCGGGATTCTCCTTTCAGTTGCAACACAATCTGGCAAACTGGAGTCAGCTGGATAAAGAAGCTAGGACAGCTTTCTGACATCAAAACAAACATGTTTTCAAAGAAGACCTAAAGACTGAGCCAAGCTGCACGGCAGTGAACACACTATAATGCTGCCGCTTAACTTTAAAAACCAACAACCTGAATTCCGTCAAATGAACACGGCCACTTAAAAGTCTGTGGTGGGCCCAAGGAATAATTCTGTGAATTGAACATGGCCCCTTAAAACAACCATAGTATGCTCATTTTCAGGTTCATTATTGTATTTTGAGGCTGTACCAGAATAGGTTTATATGGTTTCATTTAAAAAAAAAAAACATATATTTGTTGTATCATTGCTTTACATCCGGTTTTCACCCTGTGTGTTTAGGTCTCTGTTTTGGCAACATAGTGAGACATCTCACTTGTTTCAGCTACAGTGTAGTTAACTACTGTGTAGTCCGTGTGTGGCTACTGTGACTGAGCATTAACACACATTGTCAAATCAACATTAAAGCTCTTGTCTTACTGTGCAGTGTCATTTCATTTCCTTCTGTGTGTTGACATAGCGCATGTAATCTACTCTACACATAAAGTTGCCTTGCCTCGCTTGCTTTGACAAGATTGGATTTCATGTATTTCCCATACGGTGGATATTTCACCCACTAAAATTGACATTTTTAGATGCAGGCGGCAGGTTGGCTGAGTCTTATTTGATGCTTGGGGAGCTAGTTTCAGAGTCCATTTAAACCAACTTCATCCATATTGGGTATGAGAAAACTATCTTCACTCGGAAATTAGAGATGGTCCGATCCATCTTTTGCTTCCCAATACCGATTCTGATACCTGAACTTGCATATCAGCCGATACTGAGTACTCTTCCGATACCAGTTTGTCATAAATTTTATTCTGTTTTAACAACTGTATGCTACTATCCCTGTATAAATATATGGAGGTTGAATAGATTTTGAAATGTCTGTTATAAATATGATTTTTTTAAGATTATTTTTAAGATTATTAAAGACTAAATTTAAGATGATTAATTTACAGCAGCACTAAAATCGCCCTTTAACACCTGGATGGATTGCCACTGTAACCAAATTAAGAATGGTCAAAACGGGAATATGATTCTTGAGTGACGACAGCTTCTTATGTATTTTTTTAGAAATCAGAAGCAAAAAACTTGATGTATTAAGGATGTGGATGTGATATGATTTATTTTTGATCTGGCTCAGGTTAAACTCTCTGTGAAACATGAACAAACACAAACAATGAATGCCACAGAACTTTCTTTTATTGTCCAGTTTGACAGTCAGTTATAATGGAAATAAGAACAAGAATAAACTATTTTAACGTAGATTTTCTTTAGGGCTTCATTACGTGGTATTGGATTGGTGTATAAACTCCAGTAGTTCCCGATACCGCTACTAGCGGTTTAGGCAGTATCGTAGGTGAAACAGATACTGGTATCTGTATCAGAACATCTCTAATGGAAATGAGCTAGAGTACCTCCAGCCTCAACACACACAAGCCCTACACACACTCTTACATTCACAATGTATTGACGCGGGTTGACTCACCCATCAAAATAAGTTTATGGCACAGTAACATTGCTAATAGCAGGGGTGCGGTGAGGGAGGTCTGCACTGTTTAAAAAAATGTGTGTCTTTAAAACACAATTAGGTCAGGGAGTGGAATTGGTTATTACGGCCGCCTTGCTGTTCTTCACTACGAGACACACAGGGAGACCTACTCTTAGAGCTTTGGTGTCAAACCAATTGTTTGCTTTGAGTACAATGCAACAGCTTTTTGTTGGATTATTCCCAGAGATTTGAATGAATACTAAATACGTTTTTTGTCTGTTCAATCACAATGAATGATGTGTACGGTTCTGCATTCACGCTGCTGCACTCATAAACACATCTGAGTCAATGTTGAGCGATTAGTGTGAATTCATGAATAAGTGACAAAAAAAAAACGGTAGAAAGTGACAGGATGTAAGTTGCTGGGAGGGCTCTTTTACACACTGTACGCGATGGATTATCCTGGTTTAACATTGTGCAAGAATGACTGAAAGCTCACACCGTAAATATGATAACTGCTGGCCTTTATGCGATTTGTACACAGATTTTAATTAGATCCATCAACAGTGCGTGTGCAGTGTCTGATAAATTGGGTCACTGTTGTAAAGTAGGCCTTCTTGCTAGTGGCGGATTCACCCTGAGGAGGAATACGCACAGCTGCTGCTGTTGAGACGAGAGGGAAGAATCAGGAACGGAACACAGAGAGAGGTGGGTGGACTGGATGGAAAATCATGTTAGTTTGGGTTGTAAAGGCAGATCTCTAAAGTCTGTGTTGTATTATTATTAATTTTTTTTCACGACAAAAGTCTAAGCTCTGGCTCGGAATAGAAATCGCTAAGGTTTCTTTTTGCTCCTCCACCATGGCACCTGTCAGATATATAAATACTTTTATTGTTTTTGCAGCAAAATGAAAATACAAGCTACTACACTGCTTGGAACATCTTTTCTGATAAAAGTAAACTGTAGCTGTTGCAGTAGCTCATAGTAGTTTCTATGGAGAGTAAAAGTCACAGTGATGTCTTACTTTATGGTTTGGGTAGAGTTCACTTTGAGTTCCACAGTCTGTTTCAGTTATGGGCTGGGGAGTCAGTGCAGCCATGCACAGCTCCTTTCAATGACACCCATGATTCTCAATACAGCGGATTGCATCTGATTCAAAATGGTCATTTTAAGTGCTAGGCTGTCTATGCAGAAGTAGCTGCATGTGAACTTATTACATTCATTTCTTTCTCTGTGTGTTTGGTTAAGTGTTCACTTATGTGTGTAGACGTGCATGTGTGTGTGTGTGTGTGTGTGTGTATGTTGTGTGTGTACTCAACTGTGGCCTTTCTTGGCTTTGTAGAGCTACTAATCAGTCTCTCTCTTTTCCAAGCCCTCGTCTTCATCTTTCTGGATCTGTGTGTGTGTGTGTGTGTGTGTGTGTGTGTGTGTGTGTGTGTGTTTCTGTG
>NC_048408.1:4897371-4914721 GCF_013103735.1 Etheostoma cragini
GATGGAGGTCAGCAAGGATGGGGGGGGGGACGAAAGCTGGAAGGAATGATCAGAGTGGCCTGTTGGCAAGCAAGCAGATGTAAGGAGGTTTGAAATGGGGATTTATATTTGGAAAGGGAAAGAGGGTGCTCAGAGAGGAGGGAGGGACGTCTGCAGGCCTTGTCTGCAGACGGGAGAGGTGAGAAAAGCGAAAGGCAAAAAGCCAGACAATGGAAAAAAGCAAGGGAAAAAGACCTTGCTAGAGGGACTAGCAAGGACTAGTGGGAGGAAGGGATGGAGTAATCTTTACAGAAGATAAGAGCGATAAAAGAATCAGAGAGGTGAGGTAAAGAGGGATGATGGTCAGCAAGAAAACGGGTACAGGGACGGACAGAGACAACAGGGAAGGATTGACGTGTGTTGGGGGTTAAAAGGAAATAAGAGCTGGTTGATGGAGAGGTGAGGGAGAAACTGGGAGAATTAAGGGGGAAGTGATAAAACAGTAAAAACAGGAAGAAAGGCTGGAAGAGGGAGACAGTAGGTGAAAGAAGCCACTCTATCCATCTATTAATGTATTTATGGCAAGAGGAATGATGTTGTGAATCAACTGTTCATATGAACCAGTCATTCACACATTGTTCATGAATTAGTACAAAAATCAAACTCAAATAATTCAGATACAAAAAATCATCGATGCTAAAGGATTTGCCTCGATGCTTTGTTTCATTAAAGGTCACATGGCATGAAAATGTCACTTTATGCGGTTTAACATTAACATGAGTTCCCCCGGCCTGCCTATGAGCCCCCAGTGGCCGAGCCCTGGGTGTCCTGCTTGGCCTTTGAGAAAATGAAAGCTCAGATTGGCTGATCTGGAATATGATGACCTCATAAGGGGCAAGGTAACGTCCCCTTTCTTTGCATTGCACACCGTGAGTTTGGGCGAGAGAATTTGGCCCAACCTTGAGAGAGACATCGTGGCTTTCAAACGAGCAAAGTGACCTTTTTTTCAGTGAATCACGGTGTCATATGGACAACATTGTGCGGAAAGCTGCATCATGTTCAACTGAGCAAACTGCTGAGATCATGCTGATAATACATGGATGTATTATTTCATATACGCCTTAGTTTGCTTAGCTTTGCTAGTCTTTGCCTTTCAAAAAGAAAAGAAAAACAGAATGTAACATGGCACTTAAAAGCACTAAATCATCTGAGTTTTTGACAGATTTTGTTTGCAATCTAACCCTTGTCGGCAGTTCTTCCTGCAACTTTTAGTTTTTTTAGTTAAAATTTAAATTAAAAAACATTTATCAACGTTTTGGTCGTCTTTTCGATACTTTTGTGGTTTTCCTCCATCACTTTTTCAACATTTGTTAACATTTTCAGAGCCCTTTGAATTAGTTTCTGGCCTTTTCCAATGTCACTTTTATTGACATTGACATGTTGATATTGTTGTCTTTGTTTACATTTGTCACTTTTTAAAGTTATTTTATCATAGTTTTTTTCTGCAAATGATATAAAATGGACCAAAACACCAAAATCCAATAGTGAACTGATTATTTATGTAACTTGTAACTTGTAACCTGTTGCGTTGTAGGGAACCATCCACCTTACTTTTTTGGACAATTTGTTTGAAAGAAACCCACATTTCTGATATAGAAGCTTTTTTGAAAATGTGTCAAATTAGACTCAAAGACAACGGGAGGTTAATCAAACCAATCATCTCTTTTCACATGTTTCACAGCACACACTTCCTATTGCTATTCACCATGAATCAAAGGTATTTCTCATCTGAATACTCAATTAATTGATGCAATGATTAATGGAATACTTGATACAGCCCTATTACAAAGACCCAAACTTACATCAGGTGATAACATATGATCAGATATGTCAAAAATACATCTGTATCCAAGTTGAAAAACGTTAGCTGCTAATTAGAAGTTCAAGGACACAATGATTATATCATTATAGCATTAATTATATTTTTGACTTTGATGACATTTTTTGGGACTTTATAATAGGGCTGCAGCTGTCAATTCTTTTAGTAATCAAGTATTTCTACCAGTTAATCCATAGATTACTCAAGTAATAGTACACATTCACAATACATGTGTCTCCTTTTCTTAACCCTTGTGTTGCCTTCCCCTTAACCATGAACTTGTCTTTCCAGGTCGAAATTGAAAATAAATATGTTGTTGTTCTTTTCCGATGTTTTTGTCGCTTTTTCTGATTTATTTGTCACTTTTTCAATGCTTTTGGGGCTTTTTTTCTCAAACCTGAGCTGGTTTAATAATAGGTTTTACACTTATTCTTGGAATTCATGGTCAACAAACCTCATTTATATCAAATCATACATAGGTTTTTAGTTAAAAAGGTAGAAACTGTGAATTATTTAACTAATAGCAGAAACCTGGGACAGACCCAGGCTCTTGGTAGGCGGTGTCTGACGGGCCGGTTGGGGTTAGAATGAAGAGTGGCAATAACAGTCACAAAAAATAGTAGTTTGTAGCAGGTCTTTCTAGTAGTTCATGGCATAGCAGGGCACTGTGCGGCATTACAAGGCACAGCAGGACATAGCAGGGCACAGCAGAGTGTAGCAGGATGTAACATGGCATTGCAGAACATGTAGCGGGACCATGGCGACAGCTGCTATCATGATTTTGGAGCCTCCCTTATCCGAGGAAACATGCTGGGGGAAAAAGAACATAAGGACTCCGGGGAATGACTCCCCAGAGCTGGGTTAGTAACAAACATTTCTGGGACATTTCTGGGAGATCCACTCAACATCAGAGGATGTTGAGTGGATCTCAGATGGGTATGTGTCCAAGTTTAGTCCGGATACTGTTTTGAAAACATTTTGAAAATTCTAAAGCTATAAGATTAATAAAACACCCAAAAGATTCCATGAAAATAATCATGAATGTCACCTGAAGAACGTGTGGAATCATCCATGTTATTTGTGGGCAATTTGGTTGAAAGAAATCCATAATTTTGATGTAAAGACACTTGGATACAGGTCATGTGGACCGAAGGACAACAAAAGGGTTAAATGACATAAACATATAGTTGTTGTTAATGGATTTAATGTCAAAACTTTATTTTCCTAGTTTCTCATTTGCTTAACTTGCAGTCGCCGCCTTGCCTGCCATCATACGGCCGTTCTGCCCCAGTGCCCACTCAGAAAGGGCGATTACGCACGTTACGCACATTTGACACCAAAATGCACTGGGACCAGCCTACATTCGATTTCCTGATTATCCATAATCTGAAACCGGAGCGTGTTTGTGGCCGACAGCCAGACAGAAGCGGGAAAACTTGTCAGCGAGGCACCAAATTGACTACTGCAACCTGAGATGTTTTACAATAATTGTTCTGTCACAGCTATTTACAGATGTGTGACTGCAGTGTGAATGTTGAAAATGTGTCTTTAATCCATTCTTCTCTTTTTTTGGCATCGACTGTTGTGTGAAATCACAGGCCCTGCGGCTGTATCCATGAGTTATGTACAGGGCAGTTTAAGGGTGGACTGCTGGGTCACTGTCTGGCTTGTGCGCATTGCAGACATGGCGAACCCCTCCTACCACCCACCCACTTACCCAGCCACCTTTTCAGCAGCACTCACTTCCTCTGTGTCTCCGTGTCTGTCTCTCTCTGTCTCTCTCTCTCTCATATATCATGGCCTTAGGGCCCTGCAAACGGACGACCGAGGCTAACGCTCCCCGCGGGATTGAGGCAATTGTTAATGAGGCAGAGGTGAAGATGAGTGGGTGAAACAGGCAGATAAAAGCGATGAGGGATGAAGTGGACGTGTGGCGAGAGGGCCTTAAAAGAGATTGACACATGAGAGAGAAAGAGAGGGAAAGATTGAGAACCTGAGAATTACTATTTGAGTCAGCTATGATCTTCTTTTTTTTCCTATTCCTCGTTACCTTTTTATGTTTTTTGCTCTGGCATTTCACCCCTGACTACTCATTATTCTGGTCATTACTTACGAATCACTTTCAATTGTTCAGACACATGGCAACGATAGTTAGAGATGGCAAAGATGTGACACCCACTGGATGACTGAATTTGTTTTGTGTCAATGCGTAAATGTAAGTGCATCCATTTATATGTATGTGTGTGTATGTGTGTGTGTGTGTGTGTGTGTGTGTGTGTGTGTGTGTGTGTGTGCATGTGACCTGTGCATGTGTATAATGACTTGATGATTGGCTCTCCAAAAGATGTCTAGTGGACATAATTTGGTTAAAATGTTTTTTTTTACCTTTATGATAGATAGATAGATAGATAGATAGATAGATAGATTGGCATGTTTTCTTTCAGTCAACCTAATAACTGGTTTGATTTGCATTGAAAGATGTTAGTATTATTACCCTGAAAGTACCCCATGCCAATCTCTATGTATGGCGAAAGGTATGTGATGATGGGGGGGGGTGGGTATTTTCATTCCAAAAGTCAAGGGAACTTTATCAGTATGCATAGTATCCTGATCCATGAAATAACTGGCCTTTGGTAATAAAAATCTGCCTGCCTCCATGGAAATTTAACATAAGGGGGGGGGGTGCATACTTATGCCCCCTGTATTTTAAGGAAGAACAGTTCTTTATTTACATCTACATTATTCATTCACAAAAAAATTGGTTCCTCTTCAGTTCCTCTTTTAGTCAACTTTAGCATGGTAATTATGCTAATCACTGTTGATAAATAGATAGATAGATAGATAGATAGATAGATAGATAGATAGATAGATATATACTGTAGATACATAGATATACAGATAGATAGATAGATATACTTTTATTGACACCACATCAGACATGCAGCACACATGACAGGAATATAAATGGCATTAATAACAATAGGATGGAATACAAGAATAATATTCAAAAAATAATGGTTATATGATGACATATATATACCTACATATGCGGGTCCAACTTGTAATTCAAAAAAAAAAGTAAACAAAATATATCCCAGTTTTACCATCGGCTTATAGAACACTTTTGACTTGCAAATCACAGAATCAATGCTTACTCAAAGTGTTAACCAGGTTGTAGTCTTGACCCTAATTCTGAGTAATTCTAGTGCAAATGATCTCCGTTAGTCATTTCCTCTGTTTTCCATTTGCTTGTTTCCTTCTGCCTTTTGTTATTTCCCAGTCTTATTTCAGGTTTAGTAAGTGAGTGTGGCCTTGGGCCTGCAACCTGCATTGATGGTAGACAGGAGCCTGTGGTGTGTGTGTGTGTGTGTGTGTGTGTGTTTGCACACACACAAACACACACCCACACTGTCTCTTTTGGCCTACTTTTACCCCACTGAGGCCACCCTCAGCAAAATGAGGTAGCATCATCACCTTGGCAATAATCATTTTGAAAAGTAAATGTAGTGCGTGCGTTTGTGCAAGAAGAGCGGCTGCACGTCAGCGCTATAATAATCCCATCCATATCAAGAAAGCCCCGAGGTTGTAGCAGGCACAGTGCTGCCAAAGAGTGAAATTCAACAGCCCTAATTGCACTCGTTTCTTAGCAAAAAGGAAGAAGAGAATCTTATTGTTTTGGACATACACGGGTGATTCCTGGTATGTGCGATGAGCGAAATACAAAGGCAGGCGGAATGAAAGTCAAATTGAAAAGAGAAGAGAGAGTGGGGGTCAGTGCTGGAGAAGAAAAGCATCAAACTCATTTTACCAAAATGAACTTTATCTCCATTTTGCTATTCAGCTGTGCGTCTTGCAGGAATTCTACTGAAAGTAAAGTCCTGCGGGACTTTTACTTCACATTTTGCTGGCTAAATATTCATTTTAATGTCTGACAGAAACATTTAAAACGTCTATGAATTGAAGGCAACGCTGGTTAAGTGGCCCACGTTGTCTATTTCTGCTTCAGTGGTTTTGATAAAGCAACAGTGATCGGCAAAACTATTCTGGCGGGAACGATGCAATTCACTACTGAAATCCCAATTAGAAGAACTGGGATTGGGCATCGGGAACCGGTTCCACACACTTGGAATCGTTTGAAAAATTCCAATTCCAATAAAATCGTTTTTAATTTTTTTTATTGGAATTGTTGTTGGTTTTGAATCCAATTTTCATTTATTTGACATCAAGTTTTTCCGTAGCGGGCAGCATGCTAACAGCAGACATTCAACCAGGTAGCACAGTAATTAGTGCTCTAGTGTGGCTTCATTTTGTGCTGACAAAGCTCGCATAAACAGTAAATCACCATTGTAGAGTCTTTTACTCCTATAGGCCGAGGAGGTGGGGCTGGGGAAGAACTTGCTTGGATGCATGCCAATAGTCAATGTCCACAATCTGTCTGTATTTCTCTGCTGTGATCCATTTATTTTTCTGTTGTACACTAATCTAACAATGACACGCAAACCTGCCACGGTAACAAGCTGTCTGCCCCCCCTCCTCCGCCCAGCCACACACCTGTGTAGCCCTGGCTGTTACTTCCCTATGTAAAGTCAATGCTCCACACAGCACTCACACATAAAACTGTAGATTAATTAGCATCAACGTGGTGTGTGAACAGAACAAAACTAAGTTGTGCAATGGTTCCAACAACCATTGAATCAAAATTAAATATTCCTCTCATCTATGAGATACGCATGTAAGTTGTTTCAACTCCACCCCTCATTGAATCAAAATTGCTAAGAACTGGAATCGAAAGGAATGGGAATTGGAATAAGGGTTGGCCAATTAATTGCTATTTTATTGAAATCACATTTCATTATTTCTGACACGCAATGTTAGTTAAAGTTAAAATGTGTGTCAAATCGTTCTGAATGATGTGTTGTGGTGCTGCAGATCCCAGCCTTCAGATCGTATCCAACAGACTAAAGACGCCATCTTTGTTTGGTACATTTCATACACTTACAAGAGTGATGGTGCAGAAATAGTCATCCCTCCTAAGACTGGGTGTCCTTCCCTCTCAATATCGTGAATCAACATCAGTCAAAATAATCCCAACTAGATGTTTTCCTCACATTGTGAAGCCCTGATTGGAATAAGAATTGTAAAAAAAAACAAAAGGATGCCGAACACTAATCGGAACCCCCCCCTCTACCTTTATTAACACTCATTATACAATTCAGGCATGAGCCTTTCACCTCTTCGAGTGCAAAATAGGCCACCTTCAGAGCTTCTAAAAACCGCCTGAGGGGCTCAGCGTAAAGACACAAACAACAAATGTGTTATCAGCCATTATCTCCTCGCCTGCCGGCTTCAAAAACCTTCCCCCTCAGGGCGAGCCACGCCACAGCGAGGGAGACGTGACTCGCCGACCTCTTCCAAAAACACAGAGAGGTGGAAGGTCAAAGGTCAGAGCGTGTCTCTGCGCTCGCACCTCATTGGCTGGGACATGTTGGCTTCAACTGCGCCCCGGGGGCTTTGATTTCTATGACCTGATATGCAGTTCGAGATCCTGCCCCCCACTCACAGTTCCACCCCTCATACCCTGTCTTCCCGCACTTGTTCCCCGTTGTTGCCCTCAAGGCAAGCTATGTTTAATTGAATTAGTCACATCCACCTTCGTATTTGTTTTTGTTGCTGCTTTGCTTTCTCTGCTTCCCTTTTGTCTTAAAACAAAAGTGGGTTTTCGCTCTCACATTGTTTATCCCGCTCATGGAATCAGACTAATTCTATTTGCTATATTACATTACATATCCGTGATCGGAAAAGGAGCTGGAGGAAGACAATAATCTTATTTCTCAGATGAGTCCACAAACGGAAACAGGTGGACTGTCGGTCAGTTAACAGTCTTTACAGAGAAAAGAGAGACAGGGGAGACAAAATAAAATAAAAATACATTTCTGGCATCTTCATGGCGTCACTTTTTTTTTTAACTGTAAGATATTGATATTACCCTTTAAGTCATTAACCAAGGGATTCCAGAGTTTTCTTACCAACCTAATTTGCTGCAGCTTGAGCTGTAATAATGCCAGAAGTGTTGCTGCCAAACAATAACATGGGATTTAGTATTTAGGTTGTTAGCAGTTGAGCACATTTTTGATTCGAGATTTTTGTTCTTAAAGAAAAGAAAGAGGGATCAGTCAGTCACAGCAAAGGTGTGTTAACGGAGAGATTGGCAGGATCCTGTTGGAAGCAGAGAATTGTGATTGTGTGTGTGTGTGTGTTTGTGTGTTTGTGTGTGTTTGTGTGTGTAAAAGAGAAAGATACTCATCCACCTGTTGGTGTTTACACACTGCAATTAACAATTACCTCTCAATCAGGGCGTGAGAACAAACCCACACACACACACAAACACACACACACACACACCCCACACACCCCACACACCCCACACACACACACACACACACATCTGGAATGCTAATCCTCTAACAACAAGGAGCCCTTTGTGCTGTGTTCTGGCGTTGTAGATCAGCCCACCACCCCATCACCCAGAGAGGAGATACATCTGTGAATCAAAGGCTTGCACTCAAGACCTGGATATCACAAGCCAGGTAGGTGAGGTTAGAGGAATACAGACGTGCCCCCGGAGCACGTTAGTCAGCTGAGACCCCTTCCCTTTCCCTCGGCCTCGTCGACCTGCAACGGGCCCCGGATGGATAGAATGGGTATTCAGGAGCCATTAAGAATGTGGACCATGGTTTCCTCAATTTAACATTAACGCAAGCTTTGGTCACAAAGAAAAGTAGCGGAGTGTGTGTGTGTGTGTGTGTATGTACTATATACGCACACACATATTCCAAATACTATATATATGTGTATATATGTGTATTTTTATATTTATGAACACGTAGACATACGTATGTATGTACAGTATGTACGAATGTATATATATATATATATATATATATATATATATATATATATATATATATATATATATATATACATACAGTACATACATACATATACATATATTCACATGTATATACAGTGTATCTCTCTCTACATATATAAATATATATGTAAATATACTTATTGTACATGCATTCATTAATGTATACATATATACACACATACATACACACACATATATATAATTTTTTTAAAGGCAATGCTAATTGCTGTTTCATTGAAGGATTGACGATAGCCATCCTCCTTTTATCTATTTTGTCACTGATCAAGACACTGAAAGTCTGTCTGCTCAGCTAGAAGCTTTGAATCAAATTCTTAATATTATATAATCCAGAAAACAATTCAGCCTCTGGAGGCAATGGATAATATCCCTGGGCTTGCGGTGGAGCCTACAGACGTCTTCTTGGTTCCTGTCCTACTCTGTCCTTTCGGTATGTGTCTCAGGTCCAGGCCACAGGTCAGCCAAGCTCTGAAAACAGCTCTGCATCTCTTCGGCTTTCATTACTCGGCGGAAATAAAAACTAATTGCTTTTTGAATTTAAAATAAATCGGAGGAAAACATTTAAAGCATTTTTTTAATGAAGAAATTGAGCATTGACTTGAATATAAAAGGCACCACTAAAAATGGAGTGACAGTTACATTTTAAAGTGCAGTTTTCTAATGATATTTCCTTTCACCTTACAGAAACACTCTCAGAGTTTCTTCCGTGATATGTCGCAGCCTGTGGAGATGTGTTAATTGCCCCAGTTGAAATCGCCATGAGGATTAAAATGTACATATACTGTATATATATATTGTGCATCCCTACTAAAGTGTTCACAGCCATTCGTGTTTCCAAGGCAATGCTGTTGCTTGTAGCTTATTAATAAGATTCAACCTGCGGAGTAAACTAATTCAATAAAAGTCCATTTTGAAACATAAAAAGGAAGATATGTGGCATGCTCTTCCTTTTATGTGCATTAACTTGTTAATGTATCAGATGAATGAAGCAATAGTTAGAAGGAAAAGTGGGCATAATGTCCTTATGGAAGTGTTTTTTAGTTATCTTCTAGAGCGATCTTTTCTTGTGAGAACACCTGTGCCAGTTAATCCTAGGTCTCTCTTAGAATAACCCGCTGATGCACTTGGTATTAGAAGACTTTTTTTATTATCAAAAATGACATGGAACTCTGTTCCCTTCACTAAATTGGATTCTGTGTCACATGTAGAAGTGAAGCCAGGTTTAGCATTAGACAAAGTGCGCAGTATTGCATTAAGAGCTTTAAGCTTTAATTATCTTTGGATGGAAACTGCAGCTTAAATGTCAACATTTTTTAATAACGAGGCGGGACTCTCTCCTCCCTTGATCAAAATGTACCTCCAGAAGAAAGTGATATGAGCAGAGTTGATTAGGCAGTTGGAAGCTGTTTTAGTTTACTAAAGGCGCACACACACACAAACACACACACACTCTGTGAGCTTTTTAGATGCACCATTCATATTTGGTTTAAAGCTGTAATTAAAGGCAATCACTTGCCAATCATACAATCATGGACGCTCTGATTATAATCTCTTTGTGATGTTGAATTCCAACTTCACACAAAAGCAAAATCAATACAAAGCTTTTCAGCAAAGCAGCTCCTCAGAAATGTTAATTGCCAAATCAACCGATTTCAAAGAAGTCGCCAGCGGCTTCCGGGGTGTGTTTTGGGTTTGTTTGAAATTGGCTATATGTGTGTGTGTGTGCGTGTGTGTGCATGTGTAAGTGTTTGTTTGAGTGTGCGTCACACAGAAGTAAGATCTCATTTGTCTTTCCTGAAACCAAATCCATTTTGTTAACAAGCTACCTATGAGCAACATAGTCAATGCTTAATCAAACCCTTAATCGCATCGTGTACAGTCTAATATGAACACTCAAACTCTAATGGGACAGAAGAGCACACAGGGAATAACAATCATTTCTGTATGTCACATGTGACTCATCAGTAATGGAAAGGAGGTGTTTTTATTGATCATGGCCTACGTTCACAGGGAGACTCAAAGTGTCAGTATGCTTCAACCTGAGTATATGTCACATGTTCGAAACGGGTCTGACACACCCTCCCCCGACACCTGAACGACATCTTAATAGAGTGGACATGCATCTCACTTTCCGGAATTAAAAATCCTACAAGCGTGCCCGCTTCACGCAGCAAATACCTGGGTGTGTTGACGTGAAAAAGTATGATTGATGTCTCTCAAAGTCCCATTACAGTGTAGAGACCAGGGGTGGGAATCACCGGAGGCCCGATATTATCATGATACTTTTAAACATGCAATTTTTTACACTTTTTTCCAACTTTGACATCCGTTTCAACATCTCACTTCAATGTACAAATCACTTCAAAAAGGAATTGATTTTATTATTCTAGTAGCAAAGAGTTAAATTCCCATGTGCAATTCAGATCGATTCTTGGCTTCTGTGTAACCATACTGTGCATTTTCATTTGCAGCATTCTCAGCCTTATTGGTAAGGTTACTAGGAAACTCAGCCTAGAGTAGTTTAATTCTCCTCAAAACAGGTTTCATTTTTATGTTTGAAGAACTATACAACTATGCAACTTCATTGCAACAAAAACTGTTTACTTCAATTTTTTACAAAAGCTCATCAGGCAACATCAGGCATTTTGTGCTGCAACAATCTCCAAAAAGACCGCAAAATCCTGGAGGGACTGAATAAAGTTGAAAATTAAAATAAAAGCAGGTCATGAGCCGTGCAGCCGCCTGTCTTTTTCAGCAGAACTCCATTCAAAAAAACAATGAAAATAACAACATGGCTCTGATTATAGACCAAAGGGACTGATACAATTAGATTCTTTTCTGAATCTGTCAAAGCATCTTCTGTAATTGGTGGAAGAGTCAAATTCTCTTCAAACACTACCCAAAAGATGTTGGCCTTACCGCCCAGCCCACACAGCACCTCTTAAGGATTTATCACATGGTCACTTTACCCATGTGAAAAATCCCCTTTGTCAAACAGAATGGGACTTCAGTATAAATTCATGCTCTCAGTACACTGTATTTTTGTGTTAGCAGGAGAAAGGTTTTTTATTTCTTTTTTACTCTTTTTTACTCTTTTTTTTTTTTTTTTTACTGTACAATGTTTGCCAGTTGTTTGTTTTGGCTTTGTCTGCTTTTCATTTGTATCCATATGCATATTTGCATGCCCCTTGCTCTGTGTGTTATGAAGGAAAAGAGTTCTTGCAGGTTGGGCTCCAGAAACCAGGATTAACACAAGAACACGGAACAGCATGGTGATTTGGTTCACAAAGTAGTAAGCAATTTCACACCTTTTTGCCCGGCTAACCTGAATGCAAGACAGGGCAAAACAGACACTGTGCCAGCGTGTAGTACTGTGTTGTCATGTACTTTTTTTCTGGAGTAAAGGCTGAGAGAGGTAGAGAAAGGGAGAAGTAGGATGAAGAGAAGTAAGGACATCTTGTGTATAGGAGCTATTTGCTTTAACCGTATCGATTCACCTCATCCATGTACTAAACCACAATCCATTTGGAGCACCTTTCCCAGGTGCCTGCAAATTAACAAGCGGACTGTTTAGGAACACGGTGTGAAAGCTGGCTTTTTGATTGGCTGTGTGGTTGCCGTGGCACAGCCAGACACTGGACTCTGCCAGTGCCAGTGGCCAATGGCCACTACCCGTGTTACAGCCAGATTCAGCCCTGTCAGATCAGCTAGCAGATGGTCTTCAACGGGCCGGATCCCGCCTGAGCGCTTCCAGATCGAAATGCAATGACAAGTGATGGGAACTTACACATGCAGCCACAGGTAGTGATGGCAAAATGAGACAGCGAAAACGCAGGACAGGAGGAGATGAGGAGGTGGCTTTGAATGGATTAGGAGAACAGGAGGGAAAGAAAGATCCCGGGTGGGAAGGGAAGGGAGATCAGATGCAGGTGAGTTGAAAAAGCAGAATGATGGAGAGAGGTTGAAAGAATGACAAGGGAGATAGAGAAAAATATGATGGAAAAGGCAGACAGAGGGTACAAGAAAAGACAGGAAGAGACAGGCAAACAGAAAGGGTGACGGCAACAAAGAGGAGAGAGAAGTGCAGTACAAGAAAGGAAGAACAGGGAAGAAAGAGTGAATATGATGGAGGTCATCTGTCGTCTGGGAGACAGATGATTGACATTTTTGTGGATTGTAAGCTTTCGACAGCAGAATCTGACACTGTCCTCTTAGTTGCAGCCTTCTGCAACTCACATCTGGTTGGTGTGTCAGGGGCATAAGGGGCCGGGTTAAAATAGTTGATTATCCAATCAAGATCCACCTTTGTTTGAGTGAACAGATATGTATCAATGCAATCTCAAAATCAATCGTTTCATATATGCCTATTCACCCTTTTTGGGGTCCAATTCTTTATGTCAACTATAACCTGGTGCATCATCCATCCATTTCGCTTATCCGGTATTGGGTCGCGGGGGCAGCAGCTCCAGTAGGGGACCCCAAACTTCCCTTTCCCGAGCCACATCAACCAGCTCCGACTGGGGCATCCCGAGGCGTTCCCAGGCCAGGTTGGAGATATAATCTCTCCACCTAGTCCTGGGTCTTCCCCGAGGCCTCCTCCCAGCTGGACGTGCCTGGAACACCTCCCTAGGGAGGCGCCCAGGAGGCATCCTTACCAGATGCCCGAACCACCTCAACTGGCTCCTTTCGACGCGAAGGAGCAGCGGCTCTACTCCGAGCTCCTCTCGGATGACTGAGCTCTCACCCTATCTCTAAGGGAGACGCCAGCCCCCCTCCTGAGGAAACCCATTTCGGACGCTTGTACCTGGTGCATCATGAAAAATAGAAATGAGTTCTCAGAGAATCTCTTTTACATCCAAGCAAAATTGGTATTGTAACTGAAAATGTCAATAACCTGACTGATAAACCATTGGCGATACTAGGCCTGCACGATTCAGGGAAAAATATGAATCACAATGTTTCACCTTAGAGTTTCTGCTACAGTCTCTGCCACAATTATTTTCTCACAAAGTGTTATGTTTATTGTACACATGAATCATGACAAAACAAAACAAAATGACAGCACCAAAAATAGATTTTTCTTGGCACCTATAGCACATTGCTCATCACCACAAGCCTGTAAATATAGAGGCTTTGTTGAAGAGAAGGGAGAGCAATAAAACCTATTTAATACAGTTAACATTAGAAAAAAGTAAATTAATAAGTTATTTAAAAACTTAACTGTGTGCAGGGGTGAGTCAAGATCAAGATTTTATAAGGATGTACCATGCAGGCCTAGGCGATACCCAGCACTATGTATGATACGATCTCCACAGGACGTCATTTTGTGAAAACTGTAACGTATTCTCTCTTAGTCTCTGTCCTTTCCCATCTATCTATCCATTTTCCACTGCATATCCAGGTCTGGGTCAAAGTGAAAGCGACATAGCTCAGCTGACTTTTTCCCAAGCCACATCCTCCAGCTCCTAATTCAGAATCAACATACTGACTGGGACATACTCTATAATCCCTCCAGCATGTTACGGTTCAGGCCCAGGGTCTATGTACCAAGATACCCCACCAAGAAAGTTTTTAGGGGCCCTCACAATCAGAACATCCAAGTTTATTACTGTACTGGCCATTTTTCCAACGCTTGATTTTTAATTTTGGGTGTGCATGATGTCTCTCACCTTCTCCTCTCTGTGTGTCACCATTCTCAAAAGACAACAATCTTCGAGCTAGCGAGCTACGCGCTGAAAACGTTTTGAAGAAGATAGTCAAAGAATGTTTATGGCATTATTTCTCTCACTGGGACGTTTTGGGGATCGCTGTGGACGGAGTACACACGGCATACACTGGTAAGAGACGATGAGATTTAACAATGTATCAGCGGATTTCAATAGCTCACGACACTCTATTGTGTGAACAGTCAACATTTAACATTGTATGTGACGTTTTGTTTTATTGGGAAATCTAATGTTCCACCGAAACAAGTTCTTTCCTGAGAAAGAAATTTTAGAGTGCCTGGAGCTTTGCTCAAATATGATACTACTCCCAAACCTAATAATAATAGCTTTGGTAAAATATGTTAATTGACTACTGGTCACAGTCAATATGATGAACGAGTGGAAATAATCCTTGTTGCAATCCTAATTTAGATGTAACGTAGATTCAGCATGACAAGCAGGAGGAAAGTGAGGAAAAAACATGGAAAAATTAGAAAATTTGAAGGGCAATCTTAGGCTTTCATCTTTGTCAAAAAGGAATGTGGAATGCAGAACTTGGCTGCGCCCTTTATTAGGTTGTATTTGGATTGCATGTGGGTGTCCTGCCATCAAAGAGCATCTTAAAGTGCACGGCTCGCATTTTCTACAGACTAAATGTAAACAGCCGTGTACTGGTGGAAATGTGGAAATGTTAATCTGACAAACTGACAGGAGAAACCATCGATGACATCTAATAACACTCAGAGCCTCTAAATGACGAATGGCGAAATGTTCACACATACGGTTCACACAAACAAACACGAACACGAACACACACACACACACACACTCTGACAGCGTTGTTTCACTGAGGTGTATACATCAGAGCCATCTTTGCTGCATCAGGGCTCGAGGGCTCCCAGCAGATCCCTGATATTGAAATTGATTCGTCTAACATTGATTGTAGTCTCTGCACCAACTGTATGTCCGTGCTACATTATTTGCTATTGTCTCTCACTTTCTCGCTCACTTCTCCACCCCCGCCCAATAGGAAAGTGACTACCCCACAAAAGCAAATGGTGCCAACAGTCTTGTCTGAAAGAAGAAGTAAAAGAGAAAGAAGAGGGAAAATTGCGATGATCCATAAATCTGTAGGATCAACAAAAGAAAGCGAGAATCTTGCTTTCTTTCTCAAAGGAAACTTTTAGTAAAGAGCTTGTCCCACTCGGCATAGAGCAGACAATGAGCTCCCTCTCATCTCCATTCTTTCCTCTCTCCCCCCCCATCCTCTTCTCTCTTCCTTACAGTACAATAATTCTAATTATGTTCAGACAACTAAACATGCCAGCTCTAACGACAGCATAGATATGGGGAAATTGGCTCATTTGCACAATAATAAATGTAGGTTTGAGCCCATTGAAAGCCTATTAACATTTAAATGATACAAGGACTTTATCTCTAAAGTGTGTGCTTATCCAGGGTGGCTTTCTGTGTGGATGTGTAGAGAATGATCAAACAGCCATGCGTCTCCCTATATGCCCTGCACTCCACAGCGCAACACTGACAACCCCGCTGACAGTGCTTTGTAATTGGAGGGAACAGGGATCTAGGGAAGGTCGGGAGAGGAAGGAGTGGGGAATGTGGAGCACGCAGATCAAGATGGTTAGTTGGAGGAGAGGCAAGAGGCAACGTCCCGGCCTTAAACAAGAAGCCAATGTAGAAGTGCCTCAAACCTGCATGCTATCTCATTTCCAGCAGGGTCCGAAAGTAAACTTAAGAAAAAAGCAGTCCAATTACATTAAAGTCTATGGGGAAATTACCCTACTTTTCACTAGATTTATCATTATCATTCTTGATCTCGGTTGGTAGTTTTCAAGTCTTCTTAAATACAGCATGATGATGATTTTGTAAATTATGGTCCCATTTATTTTAAAATAGACGATGGGGCGCGGTTATGATGAGAGAGGCTTAGCATCGCCAAACCATGACCCTGTGAACATTAAAATTACTTTGACCCTCTCACTGCGTGTTCACTTCATCAAAGTTCATTTTAACATTTTGGTTGCCAAAACATGTCTTGTTCAGTGTTCACCTTGTTAAAGAATGCTAGCCAGCTAGCTAGCTGGTAACTTAAGGGAAAGTCTGCAAAATTCCAACCCGCTCTGTACACGTGCAGCTGAACTGCGCCGTTGCCCAGAAGACCACATCACATTCATCCCTAGGCAAACTCGGCTGGATGAATCAAGTCTTTCCCTCTTTAACATTTAGCTTAGCGCAGCTGCGTTTTGCCCTCTTAGATAGATAGATAGATAGATAGATAGGTAGATAGATAGATAGATAGATAGATAGATAGATAGATAGATAGATAGATAGATAGATAGATAGATATTTATTGATCCTAGAAAATTGGAAGTGATGGTGGTACAGCAGCAAAATCAGTCACACAGCACAGAATATAAATATGAATGAAATACTGGAATACGTTGTATTCAATATACATGAAATAATAATAGGAAAATAATATAAAAACAAATATTTTAATATATACACGATGGGAACAAAAAAATGTGAAACTGCTTTAATAGTGTGATGAAATGTGAATAAACCAATTGTGCAGGTTTATCCTACCATAGTCACTTCTGGCTCCAAAATACCAAGATGGTGACAGCCGAAAAGCAAGCTGGCTTCAAAACAGCTGTCCACAAACCAATAGGGGACGTCAACAATGCTACGTCAGCAGCGAGGACGAGGAAACGGAGGTCTATTACACTATAAATTCCACTATATATATATATATATATATATATATACACTCACCGGCCACTTTATTAGGTACACCTGTCCAACTGCTCGTTAACA
>NC_048408.1:4914821-4919504 GCF_013103735.1 Etheostoma cragini
CCCCCCCCCCCACACACACACACACACACACACACACACACATCACAGTCCCTTCACCATACTTAGAGATTGGCATGGTTTTATTTCAGTTAGATTAACAGCTGGTTTGATTTGCATTGAGAGATGATTTTATGGAGAGTTCCCCATGCCTACCTCTCCTATGTGATGATACGGGGCTATTTTAATTCCAAATGCCAAGGGAAGTTTTATTTCTTTACAATACATTACTCGTTCACAAAGAAAATGAGTGTCCTGAAAGGTTGGATTTTACCTCATTTTTTAATTATGGCATCAAGATAAATTTCCAAAACATCATTTTTTTATTCCTCTTTTTAGTCAACTTAATACATACAAGGATGTTAGGCCAACTTCACACTAAATATGGATACATTCACACAAATAAACTGCCGAAATGACAAAATGCATACCACAAAGTCAAGATACCCACAAGACATGTCAGCACGCCATACTTTCTTTTTTTGTTGACACACACATAGACTTGCCATGTGTGTACAATAATCACATGCCCTTGTTTATCCCATTATAATGTTCAACATGGTGTCTTATTTTATAGAGCAACAAAGCAATTTATTTTCAGGTAAAAAAAGAAAAGAAAAAATGGACAGAAATGCCACCTTGTACTCGCAGAAGAGACTTCAGTCTTCAATTTGTCCAACCTGACCATGTAATTATGGAACTCTGCAGTGAATTAATTCTAAAGATACACCTGTAGTGTAAAAGCATTGCCATTTCCTTTGTTATAACTCAGCTGGCCTTTAAGCTGCTAAAATGTGATGACATGCTACAGATTTGAAATGCCACTTATTTTGGGAAGTGACATTAACAAAAAACACATGGAACAGAAGTAATATTAGAAGTTTATATGTGTATTATTCTGACAAGTTTCAGTGCAGGCTCTGCCGTATGTAAGACAAAATGTGCCTTTTCAAAGATGGAATCTCGACAAATGGCTGGATCTTTGTGCATGAAATGATAGTCACACGACAAATGGACATGTCGGTGCTCATTAGGGTTGGGTACCGAACCCGGTACCTTTAACGGTACCGAACAAATCATGTCAGTACCGACCGAGTATTGGTTCACGTAAAATCAAACGGTGCCAAATTTCAGTACCTGATTGTAAGCCTAAGCTTATCTGTCCTCTCTACGTGTTGACAGAGAGCAGAGGTCCGACACACACACACACACACACACACACACACACAGACAGGGATGCGGACGGTGCAAACTACGTCAGCTCTGCAGTTTTGTCAAAGTCCCGGTGAGTCACGGCAGAGCCGATAAAGTGGTTCCAAGTGTGGTTACAGTTTTTCCAAACTTCCCAGTGTGATATGATATTAATGGCGAGCCGAAAGCAGTCGCGGTGCTGACGTTACACTTCCTGTGAGACCAGCAGACACAACAGTGGGTTTCTACGCCCTGGGGACTGACTGACAGGCACCTTTCAGCAACAAGGCAACTCAAAGTGTTTACATGAAAGAATAAAGACCAATTGAAAAAGGTCATGTTGAACATAAAACAGGCTAAAATATAAGAATATGTAAATACAAGAATACAAGTAGAACAATTATTCAATTTAATAGGTTGTCGGGAGGGTTTGGGAGGAGAGAGGGAGGGGTATTATTTTTTTATTTAATTTCTGTCAGTTTAGAATATTATAACTAGTCTAAATAAATAACATCATTTTCTAAGTAAATAGGATGCATAGGTTTTGAATTATTTTTACAGCTGACATAATTTGTTTGCCATTACAGAGGGAAAGTATTGTTGGGTACCGAGGAACCGAATTTCAGGTACCGGTATCGAGACTAGTGTTGGTTCGATGCAAGAGGTACCCAACCTTAGTGCTCATTAGGACTCGGAGCCAGATGCATATTTAATGAGTGCTGTGGTCTTCCTGTTAAAGAATTTTAAATTTGAGAGTGAGATTGCTATGTATAATGCTGTGTACTCTTAATATCTACTCTTAATGTGTATTCTTAAAAGCAGGATACTGTTAATTTCTGCAGCGATCAGAGAAAACCTTATTCCCAGAAAATAAAGGAGTTTACAGAACCCCCTTTTTTTTAAATAACAATAACCGGTTCTAATGTGCTTTTTATATATAATTATGCATGACAACAGTTACAACAGTATCACAATAAATACACATCCTTGTATTTACCCGGAGCAATAAAACGATCCTCACTGAATCAATGGAGAACTATTTGGGTTGTCACTTATTAAATGGCATTATTGTTATATTATTTAGAACCATTTTTAAAGCATTTTCTGATTCCAGCTTTTCCAGTATGAGAATTTTAAGCTTTTTTTATATTTGGGTAATGGACTGTTGTTTGGACAAAAGAAAAAAATTTGAAGATGTCACCTTTCATGTAAGTGTAAATTGGATTTCTTCCGGTCACAGACTGTAGTTTGGACATTGAAATAATTGTTAGTTGTCCTTGTACTGTACGTCTATTAAATGAACTGACACTAGAGCTGAAACAATTTGATGATTAATCAACTAGATGAGAAAAATATGGAAACTATTTTGATATATAATTATTCCTCTCTTTCATTGTTCAGGAAACAGTGTACTCGACTCTACTTCCAGCTTCTCCCTTTTTCCCTTTCCCATGTCAAAGTTTATTGTGTTGGACATTTTTCATTATTTATTTTACATTTTTTTAGCCCAAACAAGTTATGGACTGATTGAATTAAACGATAATGTCAGGGTGTGTTTTGTGAACTAATTGTATACTTTAACATTTGTGAATGTACGTCGACAGCTCCGGGTCAAATGGAGTCAGCACCCGCTGATACATGCTCAAATACGCAAGTGTTCATCATGACAAGCACACACACACACACACACACACACACTCTCTCCTCACCCTCTTTTTTTCCTCTGGTGGGAACGCAGTTACCACTTCAACCCTCATTACCATACCAATAGCGAGTAGACAGCTAAAGCTAGTTTGTCAAAGGTATTTTAATTACCAATTAGAAAGTTGGCTGCCTGTGCGTGAGCTAGTGAAATATCTTTTTCACACACACACACACACACACACACTCAGACTCACAGGTGTGTAACCCGGAGCACAAGGTCGACTGGTGCCGTAGCCTTTGCTGCATGACATTCCCCTCTCTCTCCCCTTTTATATCTTTATATCTTTCCTGTCAAAAATAAAGACTGATAATGCCCAAAGAATATCTTTAAAAAAACAAACAATGTCCCATTCAGCACCATATGAATAATTAAGAGTGGAATGTTGACAAGAGGGGACACTTGTTTATTCCAAAAGAATACCCCGTCAATTGGCTGTGTAGCAGCGTTGGAGAGATGCTGGAGGAGGTTATGGCCCGCCGTGACATTATCTAAATGGCACACTTACAAAAGACGTATAAAACGCACAAAAATATTCTTCATGCGCACACTGTGACACACTAAATAACATTCATAAATGATAAACGAAGTGGATGAATACTGTGGTAAATATAAAATATTGATGCGGCTTTGGCAGACGAGGCACGTGATGTTCTTATTAAAAGTATCCATAGGTGTGTGTGTGTGTGTGTGTGTGTGTGTGTGTGTGTGTGTTCACAGTTGTCTAACACCTATAGATTTTTTGGGGTTGTAAGGTGCATCGGGCTGGTTGACAAACAGTGCAGCACATTTGATAATTTATTTCTGTTGATATGAGATCATAAAAAAAGCTTTAGAGTAAATTGCAATGATAAAACGTGAAGCTCTGCAGCTGTGGAACTCAACCTGGCCGGTTCCATAAGATTTGCGACTGTGACTGATAATTTGCATCTGCTCCAGTGGCCTTTTGCGCCACCTTATAAACAAATAATGAAAAAATAGACATATTTGTTTTGCTTTGTTCTTTTCTTTTTCACACCCACTTTGGCATGACTTGATACTATTAAAGTTTGGCCATGCCAGGAGCAATACATGCAATGATGCACATTCAATGGACATGAATCTGCTTTTAAACAATATACAAGCTCAGTGTTACTTATAGAGTTGTGTCTGCGGTGTTTAGGGCTCACAGAGTGTCTGTTAGAATACTTGACATGAATGAACACAGACAACGCACTTGCTATCTATGTAGGCTAAACCAGGTTAATGTATATAGGCACGGACATACTGCCGCTTAGCTTGTAGCAATAACTTAGCAGAACAGCATAACTTTTTTTTTTTTTTTGGGGGGGGGGGGGGGGGGGTTGTTACAGTTGACATACAATACGACTTGAGTGAATATGATCACGGAGGCCAGTGCCAGTGCACTAGGCAGGACTTAACACAAGGTTAGACAGTAGAGGTGGGAATGAGCAGACACCTCCCGATTCGATGTTATGACGATACTTATGCCACAATACCATATTATTGTGATATATACTGTATATCCGAATATGTATTCTGCGATATATTGCAATTTTTAACCAACTTCTATTTTTTTTCCAATTTCAAATGATGTCCCCAAAAGGATACTTTGTCCACATCTGTTTGATCTAAAAAGATACATGTCTCTGTTTGTTCATATCACTTCAGTTGTAGTGCTGCACAATGGGATTGTCAAGCAGACAGACTGACCAATAATAAGATTGATACTTGGCGCCTGTGTATCAATACAGTACTGCAATTGAAAATATTGCCATACTATGCTGTATCCA
>NC_048408.1:4919519-4954186 GCF_013103735.1 Etheostoma cragini
CCCCCCCCCCCCCCCCCCCCTTAGTAAACAGTACAGTACAGTGGATTCCAGGCTGGGCCGCAGAGTCTGTGGGATGAACACGTAGTCTCAAACAAGAGTTCAGCTCTCCTTGTTATTTCATCCGAGTTTTCCTGTGAGCAGCTGGAACGGGGTGGCGGCAAACGGAGTAATAAAGACAGATGTGACTGCACAGCGGGAGCTAGTAGTCAAACCCTGGGGTACAGGGTACATGGTATTGGCAACACAGAGCAGCAGACAGATAAGCCACGGGAGAAACTCTATGAGACGCATTTGAAGTCTGTGATGGATAGCTGTTGAGCGGATAATAAGTCATGTGAAAACCATTACAGTCAGAATACAAATGCCACAGCATGAGGCTTCACTTCATTACTCCAGCATTTTACTTTTTTTTTTGCTCTGGGGGTGTTAACAAAAAACAGCAGCACCTTGACACCGTAATATCTATTTACAGAGGAGGTACAAGTGCCATTAAGGGAGACATATGTCAGGCAGTGAAAGCAACATCATCTTGTGATGTTTTATTATGTTTCTGTTATTTAACTCAGCTTGAATTGTAAATGTTTCGCCACTGATTCCTGTGCCTGGGTCCCAAACTAAAAACTCCTGTCCCTGCAGGAGACAGCATGGACATTTTGGTCCTGTATGTTGCATGTTTTGCACTGTTCAAACTCACCTGTGGCAGATTGCCAGTAGACTAAGACTATGCTATGACTGGGCATTTCTACATTCCACCTAATTTACATACGGTGTAAGACTTCATTTGACTGCCAAGATGTGGGATCAGTCCAGTAGGGCTGGACTTCACAGGCATCTAAATGTGTTGTTTCAATGTGAGAGCTTGTCCAGAAATAACGAATCTGTATAAGGATACGCAACAATATACAAGGAGTGAAAAGCCAATTATCAGGTATCAGCTGCGTCAGCCGTTTTTGGAGAAAAAAAAACAAAACAGGCTTAATATCTCACAATGCTAGGTGTGAAAAATGCTTAAAAATAGAAACAACACTAATTGTTTGTTCCTTGGCCCCTGGCTCAACTATTCACCAAGTTGAATTGTTTCACGCCAACAAAAAAAGATAGGAACAAAACCAGAGTCTGGCTCACACCAAAATTAAACTGGAGAGATTTGAAGAACTCCTCTCTACACAACTGCCAAAATACTTCCCCTCTAAAACCAGCCATATGTTTAACAATGTGTAACATTGTGAAAATATAAAATCACACCGTAATATTTGTATAGTATATCTTTCACTGAATTCTGCCATTTTTGAGTGTCTTCCAGTCAAATTTCAAAGCATCATATCATCACTAGCGTTGTCCAGGGCTCTGAATTAGAGCCCCTGCGTTTCAGAGCTTGGCTATCTGTCCTGTCAGCTTGTTAAACTCAAGCTAGTACAGAGGACAGAGTTGTACAACTACATGTTCATTGGTCAGAAAAATCACAATGTTTTCAAATTGTTTAACTTGAGAAACAACATAATGTGTCAAGAAATAACTGACCATAAAATCCCGTCCACTGCCTGATATGTCACTCACTACACACGAGGAATCCTCCCAGTGGTGTTGGCTTTACTGTGGCAGATATGTGATATCAGCATTAGACCGCTCCAGCCCTCTGGCCTGGGGCACACATAACACCACGCAACATAAAAACCAGACAGGGTTACCCAAACACACACACACACACACACACACACACACACACACATCAATCTGTAGCTTCCCATCCAGCTCACTGCAGTGTAATCTGCCTTATTTGACCTGAGCTGAGGGGGGGGTCAACAGGGCGGACAGATGTTTCATGATAATGGTTTATGTGTGTGTGTGTGTGTGTGTGTGTGTAAAAGCCCGACCGACACAATATCGGGCCAATATTATCGGCCGACATTAGGCATTTCCCGATCTATTGGTATCTGTCTTTATAACGGCCGATAAAAAAAAATACAGCATATATATATATATATATATATATATATATATATATATCAGAATCATCAAATAAATGATTCTGATAAATGAATACTAAAAACAAAATAAAAAAACGGATGGTCAACCAGTGTTGCATAGTTTGTCCCCTGTTGGCGAGATTCTTATGATAAGTTTGTTGTTGTTGTGTTTTTGTTCAAAGGACTTTAAGCTTCATATCTTAAGTTTGTATTTTTATAAATTTGATCTATTTAATAATATTTATTCATTTTACTTTTATATATTTTGATGTTCCTCTTTTCTGTTGTGACAATAAAACAAATTATTACCATATTTTTAAGTGAGAACTACAAATAACTAAAGTTAGAGAATTCTGTTTAGGTTTTGTTACGAGTTACTGGATATTTTTTTTCAGATACTAGAATATCGGATTTTTAAATAACCAAATATTTGTATCGGTGCCAGCCTAAAAAATCGGTCGGGCTCTAGTGTACGTGTGTGTGTGTGTGTTTCAGGGAAAAATGCTAGTAGGGTGGTTTTAGACCTACTCCTACTAGGGTTTATTTTCTTAGTTTTTTTGTTGTTTTCGCTCTCTCTCTTATTTCACTTTTTCTTTCATGGCCCCAGGTCACGTCAGTTGCAATTAATCCATCCTTCCTCATCGCTGATCCACTGATCTTACATTAAGAAGAGTGCTTTATCTCCCAGTGTGTGTTTGTGTGTGTGTTTGTGTGTGCGTGTGTGTGTGTGTGTGTGTGTGTGTGTGTGTGTCGCAAGATAGTACTTAACCCTGATCTCAATCTCTTGGGGGCAGCAGGGGGCATTAAGAGTTATCCCCTAACAATGGGCACACACACATCTACCCAGTCCATTCTACACACACACATTTTGAAAAATACATCAAATACCGCTAAAATCCTGATGGAAGGCCAACCAATTTCCGACTATCACAATACCTATTAAAAAAAAATCCCAAAGCCAATAACTCCCCTGAGGCTCATAACTCACTCCTAACTGTCTTGTACTTCTGTCAGATTCCTGACTTCACCGGCCCGGCTGGAGCTCAAATTTTCCACCCGTTCTGTCTAGTGCATGGGCCATAACAGATAGGCAAAACTTATACTAAATTGTGTATAGGGTTAATCTAACTAAATTACTATAAATAGAGCAGCTTTTTTATGACCCACTGAGTCTCCTCTCTTCACTCATCCACACTTGTTGGCCTCTATAAGAGGAAGAACATCCCAATCCCAATCCCATGTCCCTTTTTTCCGCCCTGCTCCCGATGGTATCGGAGGATGAGGGCAGAAAAGCGAGGGAAGCAAAACAAAGAGTTTGATGAACTTAAAGTGAAGGACCTGGAGGAATCCGGCGACATACTTCTGACACCCAGCCCCCTTGCCGGATGTCCTATATAACGACTGTTTTAATGAGTGCCCAGCCTGTTTTTAGCCTGTGTTTGTTAATTAATCAGTATGCATGCCGTGCCAGCAGATGGCAGTAAGGATAAGGTGCCTCTTGGGAAAAGGGAGAAGAAAAAACATTAAACAGTCCCCAGATTGCTAACAGGTGACCTTTGTCACAATGTGGCAGTCAGGGCAGGATTTGCATGTGTGTGCTTGTGTAATACAGACACAAGCGCGTGCTGGTACATGTACACAAACACAGGTCGGAATACCACATGTAATAAACACGGACACAACACACTAAGCACGCTATGGGGACCATTTTCTCCTGCTCGCCGCAGTGGGACACTTGAATGAACTGGTTTCCAGGGCAGTGTAGAGGGATTTTAGTGCTGCTTTGGGGCCCCATCACACAGATGGACGGGGCCCAGCACATGTGCTGACAGAACATTCTCCAGCTTTCACCACTTGCCTGTGCAGAGCCCCACCCGAGTGCACCGGGGCCCCGGGTGGAATATTAATGTTCCCAATTCAATTTGTAGGAGCCAAAGCTACTTCCTGGATGAGCAGTGTCGACATTTCTGTGTAATGGATGACGAGCATGCAGGGACTGTGTGTTGTTGACCTAATAACGAGGAAGGAGTACAGAATTAAATATTAGATAAACTAAGGCTGCTATTTCTACCCTACAGTATATATAATCTGTACCTTTTCTGCTGTGTCTTGGGTCTGATGCATAGCCTACCTACCAGGGATGCCTTGGTAATACAAAGCACTATGAGTCTCACACCTTTTCCTGCCATGTCGGCTCCAATTGAGCTTTACAACCATAAACGGTGGTACAAAATCACCCGACCGTGACAAAATGTACTGTTGCTCTCACTAGACATGCATTAAATCATTTGTTTTTGCCACCTAGGCGCAGCAGAAACAAGCTGTAAACACAACATTAACACATAAGGCCCATCACCTTACACAGTTGATACAGCAAACTAGTTAGCAGAGCTTTTCTGATTTACCCACCTAGTAGATATGCAGCAACATTAGAATTGATCTGTGTTGTGCCTGTCTACCTGGTGAATGCAGGCCCAATATTTGCTCTTCTTTCAGATCTGTTTTGGTCTCCACTGACTCCTGAAGGAATTATCAGAATCAGAATCAGAAATACTTTATTGATCCCGATTGCAGTCGCACAAATAGTATAAATATCAGAGTAGAAATATATATAAAGAAATATAAGGAGTGTGGATATGTACGGTATTTACATAGTTAAAGGAATGTTATTATGCAGTATTCACATAATTAACATAATTAAGGAATTGCAATAGTGGAAAGTAATAATAATAATATTAATAATAATCGTAATAACAACAATTGTATCAGTTGAGTATTGCACACATTTCAGGCCAAAAAATTTGTGTTTTAGAAAACACACATTGCCAGAAGGTCCTCGGATGCAAGAAAAAGGTCCTCTGGTTTATTGCCCTTTTCTAAACCAATCACAGTTGTCTTTTGCCCCGAAGTAGCCTCGAAAAGGAACGTGTTTCGGTGGAGCGAGTACGTTCAAAAGTTGAGCCACAGTGAACCCCAAAAAACCACAGTGGTCCGCGGCGAAAAGTTGAAACCAACTCAAAAACCCAAGCCAATCTCAGGCTGCAGTAACCAATGAGAACCGGCGATCAGACTCCCGTACAGTAAACAGCCAACATCACTGCCTATGCGAAACAAGCATTGAACTGCCGGGGAGTGTGGAACAGCTAACTGTTTCCTGCAACAAGAAAGCACCGTAACTTTGTTTCTTTTCTTTCTCTTTGACATGAAGCTGCCTTCAAGTGTGGTCGGGAAATTTTGAGATCGATAAACGATCTCAACAGTTATTGTGAAACAAAAAAATGTACTTGCTACATTGAGGGGTTAAAGAACACGGGGGGGTATCACACAAATGGGCCATTTCAGTGACACAACCCTCCAAAAAATAGCCAGATCCCCTGTTGAATGCAGCCTAAAGGCCATTTTATGGTTAAGTGGAGGCTCCACCTAGAGCTTTCGCCGTGGCCGGAAGTTTCTAGTTAGGCTTTGGTGTGCGTGACAAACTCTTTACCAGAATAGCAGGGCTGGCATGTGTGTGTGTGTGCGTAGGGAGTGTGTGTAGAGAGAGTGAGAGAGTGAGGGTGATTAGCTTCAAAGCGAGTAGCAGCTCTAGAGTCATAGTAAGAGAAACAAAATGTCTCCCCTGTGCTTTCTGACCATGATGGGTAACCTGTAGCAGGAAAAGTTAACCCTCTCCTTGATTTCACGTTGTTTATAGAGAAGGAGAACCAGGAAAGAAGTCGGGGGAAATGCAACGCTACCAAGCCACGGCTGAGTGACATGCGTCGCTACAACACCTAGCTAGGTTTTTTGGAGCGGTGCGCGTCAGTGCCACTTACCTACGTATGGTGTGATTTAACACAGAAGCATAAACCAGCTTAAGGCAGAACCAAAGCATGTGGAGGGAACTACAGTGTAGGGTGATGATGACTCTGAGGGTTTGTCACTACAAGCAAACCTTTCATTCAACCTTTTTATGGCTCCCTTGCTCTCTTTCTCTCTGTGCTGGTGACTCAACTTGTGGCCCTCTCTGGCCTAGCGTTCATGTTTAAGCGTGCATTTTAGCCGACTGCCTTTCAAGAGCCCAATCAGAGGGCTGAAAAGCGTTCCACTCACTTTTTCGTGTGGCAGAGTGGGAATTAGGGCAGTTCTAGCGCGGTCGTTCATACAAACAATCAAAATAAAGGGCTACTTCTTATGGAGAGGACCTGGGAGGCAGTTTAGTCTATTACTACAATTTTAGGGTTAAATTAAAAAAGAAAAAAAAGTAGGGAAATCCTTGAACACATGCCAAAGCCTTAGTGTCACACTGGAATTGTTGCCCTTTAACACTTTTTAATTGCTGCTCTTGGAACGACAGTCGTGGATGGATACATACAATACAAACCACAGGAAAGAGTTCTTCATATAATCCATGCTACCATAAATAAGCAGAACATATAAATACATTTAGAGGACAAAGATTATCTGGGATGTAGATTGTCATGTTATCCCGACTTACAGACAGAAAGCTGAGGGAGGGAGGGAGCTAGATAACATTTAGCTTATCCCCGTTGTAGAAACGTTGGACTTGGCTAGCCAGTCGGCTCCACTTAATAACAGTTTAGGCTTGATGTTGCCATGACGACCAATACTTGATTGCTTGCCCTAATCTTCTTTAATGTGGCTTACCTCTCAACATTTCAGCTTTAGTCTCTCCCCCCCCTCTCTCTCTCTCCCTCCCCCTCCCTCTCTCTCTGCAGGGTTAAGGATATGATGTAATGTCACAGGATTCACAGGGACGGGCCATTTCCTGCTCGACGTTTGATTTGAGAGTAAGATGACTTCCAATCATTTAAATCTGCTTTTTAGTGTCCTAGTAGCTATTCACTGGCCTCTGTACATCATTTCACACTGAAAATATAGAGGTTAGAAATAGATTTGAGAAAAAAATGCTCCATCCTCCATCTTCCTTGTGCTCCACGCACTGTCCACCTCCCATTCTCCATCTCTTGCTCCAGCTTCTTTAGTCTGCACATACTCCACAGCTCCTTTGAGTCTCCTGCTGTTCTGTCTTTATCTACTGTATGTCCACACCGAGACAAACAGGCCCTTGTTGTACTAGGATAAAGTCTTCAAATGCACAGTACACACTTAGTGGTTCTCTTGGTCACTTGGACCATACGTCCTACGCCTCAGCACAGGGAGAAAATGCACCAAATACAGCATATAGTCCATTGAGATAGAATTGCAGGTTGTAATATTTCCAATGTTTTGCAATTAAATACAGACAGCAGCGCCTAAAGGTATAATTAAAATGAAATTGAGCCTGCCAATCTTTGCCAGGACCTCAAGATATGAATGCTGAGATATTAAATCAATACTTTTATCTCTGAAAACGCCCATCCAATCTCACAGACACCCTCCAGAACTGATGGATGGGGCAATGTACTTTTCATGCAAATCAATATCTTACCTTATTCAGAATCCCACCTGGAAAAAAAAGACCCATCACATTGGCATAATATCTGTATATGGCTGCCTAACCAAATCTATCATAGATATACATAACCCAACAAGTCAATGCAATCATTACAACAGGTTACATCCATCCCAAATGCCTAAATCAATTTGATAATTTGGACGTGGATTGTATGCACGTTAGTTATGTTTTTAAAGCTACTTCAATCCAAAGGTGTTCCACACTGTGATTAATCAGCCTGTTCAAGCTGAATAGGTCTTGGCTTGTTGGTGTTGAAAAATGTGAATGTGCTGCAGTCATCTATTAGAAAGATTGTACTGTTGATAACATTTTGCTCCTCGAGCTGCTCATTGCCTTGGATCTTTTTCTTTTTAAAGATCAGAGATTTCCCTAAACACCCCATCAAAGACATACCCAGTCTTTATCTATGCTTGCAAAGAAAATTCCAATAGTAGGTAGGATGTTTGTGCTTTCCAACGTATTATGAATATTTATTCAGGGGGACGTGGTTCACACAGCAAAACTGAGAAGTGAAGATAGAAGATAGGTTTTGTATTCTGAAGACAAGACAAAACTTTGTCCGAGAAAATGATCAATAGCCTCGGGTTCAAAGGTCATCTGGAACTTGGAAAATGTATTTGAGAAATCAAACACTAAAGCCTGTTTAGTGGCTGGTGTGATTACATCACATGATCAGTCTAAGGACTTCCAAATACAGGCAGACCGACAAAGGACATTTGTTGTTTATTGAAAATTGATAGTTTAAAAAAAAAATATATATATATATATATCTTTACATGATAGCAATATTTTGACTGATATTACTTTAGGCAAGGCAGCTTTAGTTGTATAGCACATTTCAGCAACAGGGCAATTCAAAGTGCTTTACATAAAACATTAAAGAGCAGTTAAAAATGAATACAAAGTTAAAATCGGATAAAATAAGAGAATACAATTTACAGTGCAGTTTAAAAAATTAAGAATTATTTAAAGAAAGACAACATCTTAAAGAAAGGTCTTCAGCCTTGATTTAAAAGAACTGAGAGTGGCGGCGGACCTGCAGTTTTCTGGGAGTTTGTTCCAGATATGTGGAGCATAAAAACTGAACCCTGCTTGCCCCCCCCCCCCCCCCCCCCCCCCCCCCCCCCCCCCCCCCCCCCCCCCAGTTAGATCCGAATAGCTCCTTTAGCTGAGCCCATAACTTATTTATGGGGTGTGAAGACCATTTCAAACAATATATTAAAAAGTGTTTATTGGAAATAGTTACCAACCTGCCTTTAAAGTACCCTGGGAAGCTCTCAGAGAGCACAATTTGAATCAGCTCAGCGAGTTACTCTAGCATCGAGTAATGCTGCTCATTAACTATGCCCTTTTAGCCGAGCTGCACCAATCACATTGGTGTATCTGACATAGGCGGGGCCAGAGGCGGAGTAAACAGATGATGACAGTTTAATCTACCAGCTAGCTATACTGGTAGCTGAGTGTATGGGGCTCTGGATTCATCACCACATCTGTTGTAGTTATTGGTCCTAGTGTTATCCCATTGCATGCAGTGCGATTTTCAAATGCACGCTTGGTGCCGCCCCTGGAGATGAGCGACTTTCCTTACTCGATGCCAGACCCTTAATCTTTCAGATTTGGGTCTTGAGTTCCAGGCTACCTTTAAGTTGCATAGTAAGAACATGTAAGAGTGTGTGAGACTTTTAGAATAAGGCACACCTTTGAGTTCGATGGAATTTCACTGCAAAAGACAAGTGCTCAATAACACAGATTTAGACTGATCTGTGAACATTATTTGAGGGAAATAGCCCTTTTGGGTGTAGAAAAAGTCTTACATCTTTGAGCTCATGAAAAATCGGGGCAAAAACAAATGTGTTTTTTTTAGCATTTATAATTTTGGTCAGTGTAGTTGCATGCACAAAGGCAACAATCAAGTGTAGTCAGATGGGTGCTTTTTGCCACACACGCACGCACGCGCACACACACACACAAACACACACAGCAGCTGTGAGCCTGGCAGAAGTGTTAGCCCAGCTGGCAATGTGTGCATCTCAATGGCATACCGGGATTCTGTTGAAATTATAGATGTGCCAACAGATGTTTGGCAGCGATGTTATGGGTGTGTCACACTTTCTGTTTGTCTGCTTCTGTGTGTGTGTGCATGTGCCAGTGCATACTTGTATGCACAGTTACATTTGCTCGTGTGTATTTTAACAAATGTATTTGGTTGTTCTTTGAGTGTGTGTGTGTGTGTGTGTGTTCTGCTCCCCGTGGGTTTGAGAGATAGTGTGAGTATGTGTGCATCTGTGTGTTTGTGTGTGTGTTGAACGCATGAAGATGGATTAGACTGAGGAATTAAGCATTGATGTGAGTGGTTGAACACGAGCAGCCACCAGTGGTTCTCTTTGCAATTTTGATACCGTATTGTAACAGGAAGCAATGGGTGCCTTAGGCGGAATAAACTACAAGGAGGAATTAAAAGAAAGGAGGAAAAGATGATCGGGACAAGAAAAAGGCAGAGGACACAAGGTGAAAGAGGGACTTTGACAGAGGGGTTGTAGGTAAAGAAAATGGAGGGAGTAAAGTGGCACACGGGAGTGGAGGGGCAGAATCAGAATGCAGAAGAAATTAGAGGGACAGGTTATATAATTCTATTGTGTGTGTGTGTGTGTGTGTGTGTTTTTTTCTGAAAGAGTACAAGGGTAGCAAAAAGGATGAGGTTGAGTCTGGACAAGGGAGACATAGATGAAGACTGAGCCATGTCAGAAAGGGAGTCATTTAAATGCCAAGAGACAGTACAACCAGGGGTGGGGGGAGATGGAGGGGGGGGGGGGGGGGGGGGGGGGGGGGGGGGGGGGGGGGGGGGGGGATGGAGCAGTGAATGCAAGAACTAAGAACCGCTGCTTCCCATGGGGCAAATCGGGTGGCAGCATTTCACCACTGTACGCTGGTTTGGAACCTTGTAATTGTTAAAACAATCATTACAGCACCAAACCACCCACTGGCATCTGGTCTTTTAATCAAATCAGTGGCACACTTTTCACCTCGCTGCTATCACTCACTTCCAGCATGCACTGACAAAACTGACAGGCACAGCAAAGCACAGCAGGGAGGGGAGGGAGGGAGGGAGGGAAAAAAAGGGCAAGACTTGATGGAAGATATGAGAGTAAAATAAAAAGATAGGGTGTGTGTGGGGGTGGGAGGTGCTGTACAATCAATAAGGGAAGAATGGAGAGGTTGGATCAGATGGAGGGAGCACGCTGGTAGAGATGTGGGTGGAAAAGGAAAAGGAAGGATCAGAAATAACACAAGTGCGAAGGGAGACGAGCGAGCAAAAAGGAGGAGAAGTAACATCTGCAAGCGGAGCTGGGGACGTGATTGAGTTCAAATGAGCTTTACAACACGTTGGGGTGCCGAGGAACGTTGGAACAGCAGAGGGCTGGAAGGAAAGGGAAAGAAAAGAAAGAGAAGAGAAAGACAAAGAGATGAAGTGAGAACGAGAGAACTGACAAAGAATCCGAGAGAGGTTGAACGAGAGGAGCCGAAGGAGATAGACACTATTGTCATAATTAAAGCCGAGGATGAGGTCACTGCCGGGGACACGGTGCGACTTTAATAGCCAAGAGATTTGGCCACCGGCCCATCGGCCCTTTAACTCTGCATTAAGCTGATTACCCCCACATTTAACCAAAAATCAACGCCCACACTCCCATTCTCGTCTAATATCGCTTTGACTAAAGCACAGTTTGGGATGTGGTGGTGGTGGTGGGGGGGGTTAAGAGAGGAATGGAGAGGGAGAGAGCAGAGGTTGTCAGCTTGAAATCCATTCCATTTGTGTGCTTTTACCACACAGTGAAAGCCAGTGCTGGGTTGTACATTTTTCAGTACAGCTCTGCTATTGTTTTGTTCTGTTAAATATGCTATTTAAATATAGTTTTTCAGAGTGCTACAAGTGGGCCACTCTAATTATACATAGTGTGAGTATATTTGTGTGTGTGTGCGTGTGTGTGTGTGTGAGCACACATTGTTTCCTGAGATGACTTGTTGAACCGCTCTGTGGAAGGGTTAGGTGCACTAGGTTTTAATACCAATAATTGCAGCTTTTGGTGAATGAGTCATTGTTTTAATGCAGCTGTGGTTAACATCACAATCATCGAAATGATTCTCTGCGTGTTTGTTTGAAAGCGGCAGATGAGAGCAGCTCAAAAACATACACACACAAACAAACACGCACACACACACACACACACACACACACACACACACTAACAGGCACACAATGCTCATTGTCTGTTTCACCCACACATCCAGTAGCCTGGGGGACAACTTCTGACCCCAATCATCTTTATTAATCGAAGCGATTAGGAAATTGAAGTGGTGACTGTGGGAGCGCTGCGATGCAATTACTAAACAACACGTGTCCAAGGTTACCACAGTTTTTGCAAAAATCAAACCTTGATGGTCCGATGGGATGAAAATGTCACTACATGAGTTTTTTTTTAAATTAAATGGCCAAGCCCTCTGTATCCTGCTCTGCTGAATGACTAAATGGGCCCATCTGGAATCCTGCCCCTTATGAGGTCATGAGGGGCACAGTTACCTCCCCTTTCTCTGCTTTTCCAGCTCAGAGAATTTGACCCACCCATTAGAGAGAGACATCATGATGAGCAAAGTAGCAGTTGGTCAAGGCCACACCCCCAGCCTTCACCTTGCCCCCCCTCCTCCCAAACAGCTACAGACTCAGAAATGACACATCCTAAGGAAAGCTCATTGTGGGACTGGCTCTAGTGGCATTAGGGTGGTATTAGGGGACTACTAACGTCCATAAAAAGAGACTTCAGAAGCAGTATTAGGGGACCACTAATATCTATATTAAAGAGACTTCAGATACAGGATTAGGGAACTACTAAGGTCCATAAAAAGAGACTTCAGATACAGTATTAGGGGACCACTAATGTCTATATTAAAGAGACTTCAGATACAGTATTAGGGGACCACTAAGGTCTATGTAAAAGAGACTTCAGATACAGTATTAGGGACCACTAAGGTCTATATAAAAGAGACTTCAGATACAGTATTAGGGACCACTAAGGTCTACATAAAAGAGACTTCAGATACAGTATTAGGGGACCACTAAGGTCTATATAAAAGAGACTTCAGATACAGTATTAGGGGACCACTAAGGTCTGTATAAAAGAGACTTCAGATACAGTATTAGGGGACCACTAAGGTCTATATAAAAGAGACTTCAGATACAGTATACAGTCCAGTATACAGGACATGATGCAACATGAATTTATTCTTACGCCTAACGGCTGCGGCCATGACTGCCAGCTGAAATTATAAAGACCCACAAGGTCTCGCAAATTCATGTAGAACAGAACAACAAAGTCCAGTGGAGTAGAGGGGAAACAACTCTGTGCTGTGTTTTTAAGGTGTAGTGCAGTGAGATCTGATCCGCCGTGAGCACGGTTTATTTTATTTTGAAAATCAACCAGATGTTTTATTTAGTTTCTTGACTTCCTGACCCGCACTATCTTCCGTGTGCTGCATTGTTGCGGAGTTCTCTGGCGCCCGGCAAAAGTTGAAGCTCTGTGTATCCACTATGGAGGGCTGGGGATCGCCGGAGCTGGGACGGAGTCGGGACGCAGGCGTTCCGCAGTCAGTGAAAATACACACATTGACTTTATTGGAAACCTAATGACTCTGCCGCCGTTCCGGAGACGATCAGCAGCCGTTACGCATTGGAAATTGGGGGTTAGAAATTGGAAAGCAAAATGAAAAGGCTGAGGTTAAATATATGCAGTGGGTGGCACATTGATTCCAAATACAGCCTTGAACTGTTGCACAACCAAATGATGGGGGGGGGGGGTGTTTGACACATTATGGTTTTGGCTCAACTACGGTTTCAATTGGCCCAGCATGTCACCTGCCTAATGTGTGCATGTGTGTGTGTGTGTGTGTGTGTGTGCATGATTGGACAGTTTTGTTAGTGTTTGTGACTGAGGCTTTGAGTGTGTGGGTAAGTGGCTTCTTTCCAGTACCCCACATAACTGGTGTTTCCGCTTGGCGGGACCTGTATAACCATCCCCCGGTTAGATGCAAGCCCCTGGTCTCCCTCGGCCCGTCTGTTCTCCTCCCTCCATCCTTTTACATCCACAGGATTAACATAGCAGGGTGGAAGCACTTCAGCTAAATCTCCTCTCCCCTGCAGCGCTCGTGCTGCTTGGACTGCTCTGGATCGAAGCTCACCACACAGAGGAAAGTCTTAGCACAAAGTGGTGTGTGAGAAACACATCTGGAGTGCCCGGTCATAAGCTTGTCTTTTTAAAAAAACAGACGGGGAACATGCAACCGTGGCAGATCAACTCTGAGTGACAACAGCAACGTGTTCACAATTTGTTTCTCGACGCTCCCTTGCTATTTCACGGTTGAAAACACATCCAAGTGCTTTCATGAAGAATTTTTTTTTATATTTAGTTATATTCTATTCTTCCGTGCTGTAGTTTTTTTAGGTACTTAGGATTCTGGTTAATTGGATATCGCACAATTGCTTTCACCTTTCACTATTTGTTAACGGGCAACTATCATAGTTTTCATGCATTTGCAGGATAATACTTGAATTTGTGTTTGAACTAGAACACGAATGAACAAATACTACACAGCCAGACATGTCCCAGCAGTAATTGGACTCAGAAATTGGGAAAAAATGACCAGCATTGGCCACCAATATTACTGCAAAACAATGAGTCCATCTACTTAACATTTAGCACTAGGCTAACAAAGCAGCACTTTTTACAGTCAAATTCGCAGATAAAGGCTTTGGAACCAAACACAAACCAAGTGAACGTGTTTCAGCAGGGTTGCAACCCAAAACTGGGGAAAATTTAACAAACTTGGAAGCCAAGATTACAACTTTTACTGCTGTTAGCACAATTCTAATATAGCAGCAGTATACAGTATAGCATATAATATAGTATATAGCAGTATAGCTAGACACTAATTATATAGAATAATAAAAGATAAAGGCTTTTTAACCATAACATGGGATATTTAGGAGTAACGTGACCCAGAATTGGGAAAAATGTAACAACACTGAGCCAAGATGACATTACAATGTTAACAATACCACAGTAGTGTAGTAAAAAACACACACTCCAGTCCTGCCTCCCAGAAGCAGATGACCAGTTACAACAGGCTGGCTTACAGTTAAGTTATACTTGGCCAAGATTAGAAAAAAACTTTTGAAAAACAGATGGATATCTAATCATTTGGGCTTAAATGTTTTTTTTGTTATAACATTGTTAATGTGACAGAATGAATGAGAAGCAGAATTTGTCTACTTGAATGCAAAACGAATATGTCTTGGACATGACTTTCTTTCTAACCCATAACACAAGTTAAAAGAAAAGGTTTTTTTCTTTCTTTTTTTCCTTATTTCACTGAGAACGTTTCACCGAGTAGCAATCACTGTCAGTAGTGATATTAATGCCTCGTCCATGCAGTTTCTTTACGCTACATTTTGCTCATTCACATGCAGGTGTACCAGTCATATCTAAGTACACTCCTCATCTACGTCCCCTTTCCTTGTCTCTGCCTGATCCTTTGATATCTGCCTTGACTTCAAAGCGTTGGGTTGCGGCGTTACCTGATGCTAATAGTCCACATAAAAGAGAATTGGTATGAGGTGGGAGCGCCGGTGACTGACGGGAGCCTCTTGGTAGGAACCCCGTCTCTTCTTTGTCAAGCCCAACCGTCTATTCCCCAGCTTCTAGTTAGTGATGACTTCTAAAAAACCTTCAGACAGAGATAACATGCGTACACTGGTGGGCTGTAGACCTTTTAAGCAAGAGCCACAAGACAGTGAAGGCCAGTTCAAAGGGATCTATGCTGCCACTGCACTAATATATATTGTGTTACATGGGCTGTGGTTTGGGTTGAGTGAGATGACAATTATGAAGACAAAAGCTTAAGTATTAGAACACCGTCCAGTCAACAATGGTCAAATTACCCCTCTGGGACAATGGGAATATGATAATTCAGTTTCAGTTGTTGTTTAAAGAGGCACAGTTGTACATCATCCTGCCAGACTAAGAGGGTGCAGACTAGCTGCAGACTCACTCTGAGCAGAGAGTACCTCATTAGCATGAAGATAACTCCAGCGTGCAAAGATTTATTAAACCTTACTGGACATTGAAATGTAGATTTTCATGGGGCCACAAAATAAGTCAGTCATCCTAAAAGCATAGACTGCTGCTACATGACTGATGAGTGTACCACAGTGTCAGGGCAACCAGGATCCATCAGCAGCTGTGGGCATTGTAGAGAGAACATATAGACCTTGGTGGTCCCCTAATACAGTATCTGAAGTCTCTTTTATATAGACCTAAGTGGTCCCTAATACTGTATCTGAAGTCTCTTTTTTATAGACCTTAGTGGTCCCCTAATACTGTATCTGAAGTCTCTTTTATATAAACCTTAGTGGTCCCTAATACTGTATCTGAAGTCTCTTTTATATAGGCCTTAGTCGTCCCCTAATACTGTATCTGAGGTCTCTTTTATGTAGACCTCAGTGGTCCCTAACACTGTATCTGAGGTCTTTTTTATATAGACCTTAGTGGTCCCCTAATACTGTATCTGAAGTCTCTTTTACATATACCTTAGTGGTCCTCTTATACTGTTTCTGAAGCCCCTTTATATGGACCTTAGTGGTCATGAGGGGCAAGATTCCAGATCAGCCCATCTGAGCTTTGGTTTTCTCAAAGGCAAAGCAGGATACCTAGGGCTCGGTTTACACCTATCACCATCTCTAGCCACTGGGGGACCATAGGCAGGCTGGGGGAGCTCATATTAATCTTAAAAAAAACTCATAAAGTGAAACTTCCATTCCATGGGACCTTTAAGATGCTTTTAGACAAAGGAAATGTTTGCGTCATGTAGAGCTGGAGTTAGGGTTCCACACTATATCATTTTTTTTTATTTTTCATTATATCGTCTTTGCAATGTCAAGTGGTAGCAATAAACACATGACGAAAGGCTGCCACATGTGGTGAAAGACACCCAGAGATTGTCTGTGTAATTTGAAAGAAAGTATCAGCAGAAAACTGCCCTTTGAAATGTAACGGTCACTCTTTTTTTAGTTGTGCCTTTTATATTCAGTTCAATGTTCAATTTATTCAATTATAGAATGTTGGAAATAATTCCCTTTCATTTGTTTCAACAATGAAAGCAATTTGTTGTGTTTTGGCAGAATACTGGAAGCAGCAGAACTTTAGTACACTAATAGCTGTGTTTCAGCCCAGCCTCAGACTGATCTCAGAACTCACCAAACATCAGCCAATATTAGGCGCTCGGGTTACACCTCTCCTGCTCTACATCAAAATTAATAAACTTTTATTCAACTAAAAGCTACAACTGCAATGCAAATAGATAGTTTTCTTTGTGAAGGTCGTTGCGAGGAAAGCCTGGTCTTGGATTTAGGGTACTCGGGCTGTGCGTGACGTTACAACTGACCACAAAACCAACAGCAGCAGTAACTACAATATACAATCGATCGTTTTGTAACAAGTGGTTTGTATAAATGTCACGGCTAACTGCCTCTTGTGTCATGCCGAAGCACAATTCTGCTTTCTCTGCCTCCTTTTCCCAAAATAAAGAATGATTACTTATGTTTGGTTCATTCATTTGTTATCTTAAGCCAGTTTTAGTGTGGTCATTGAAGACACTAAATAGGGCCACTGTTAGCTTTTACGTATCTGGTTCATTTTGTTGACTTATATTTTTCAGGTGTTCCAGGTTATATGTCTGAATCAGCAGAGCCATCTCTGAAACCAATTCCACCGGCCGCCACTGCTGGAACTCCAAACGGTTGTTATTTCCCTCCAGTCTCTCATGTCGCACCTGGTTGCTACATTACCCACAATGCAACCCGGGTCCAGGTGTGTTGTGCTTAGACGGTAAAAGAAATGAACAATGTGACACTATTGTTTCCAAGAGAGCGAGTGAAATCCTTTAGCAGTACTTTTACGGTGAGTGCTGAGCGTTACTACACAGCCTCCAACTGAGCTTGAAGACGTAGATGTGACGTGGACAATCTGTCTGAAAGTTGGAAGTCTTCTGGTAGCTGTGCCAAGAGACGGAGAGCATAGGTATATGTAAGTAATTAAACCTAAACAGTTAATGTAAATCAAAACTGCCTGCAAGATCATTCTGTACTATTCGGTAATTCCTCTACTGTGTGCGACAGTAAGTTGCGTGGTTACAACACAATCGTTAGCGTATTTTTACAAAAATGTCTGCGACAGAGCCATAAAGGGAAACACAAGGTAATGGAGCCTTTTAGACATTGTCCTGTTTCTTTAGCAATAAACAATGGACGAATGGAGTCTTTAAACGCTTCAGATGGTAACATATTCACTGTCAAAGTGACGCCATGGGAGCTTCGGAGGCTGGCTTACCACTTTGGGTTTAATGCTGGTAATAGCTAAGGTAGCTTGAGGCGCTAGCTTCAATCAGAGATGAGGAGCGAGCTACAGAGGTTTCACTTCTTTCTAACCCCACACACCCAGATTTCTTTTCCATTTCCAAACGTGTGGTCTTCATTGCCAAACGATACTGACTCAAGTGACATCACTTGAGGCAATGTATCAGAAACACAGCTCCTTTTTTCTTACATGCAGTAGCTCTCCCCAACACCCAGATACTTTGAAGTTTTAGTTTGGTAGTTCCCTTTTAAGAAGGGCCACAGAGTTCTTTTTGTTTTTGTTATTGTTGGATTATTATAATATTTGAATAACTAACTAGCCAACTAATGAAATCCCCCTGCCTCTGAAGGTCGGGGCTGAGGCTGCCTTTGAAAGCAGCATGATCCACCTAGCCATGTAAAGAGCAACCAAGCAACCAACCCAACAAACACAAAGACTGAAAAAAAACTGCACCATTCACTCAGGAGTATTTGGCATTACCAGGGAAACTATTTTTGGCTTTGACTTTAAGACTTTAGATTTTGATTGCAAAATTTTTTTAGGCAAGTGGCATAACGCCATTCAAGCTGCACACGGGAAAGTTCTGCTTCCCCATGATCCACCGATTGCTGATAATGGACACTTTTTGTGGATTATCCCTTGAGGGTATGTGTGCTATTAGGCGGTGTACTTTGAATAATGTAATAATGTATAATTTATTAGCATGTAAGGGGAAATTACAATTAACACTCTGTTATTATTACACAAATTACAAACAGGGCAGTATTACACACACATGCTCAGTACCCATAAATGCACTAAATGGAGAGATGTGGCACCTCTCCAGCTACCAGTCCACTACCATGCTTTAGTCCGTATGGGGATTGAACCAGCAACCCTCCGGTTTCCAACCCAACTCCCTACTGTTTGAGCCACTGCCACCCCCAAAACACATCGAGCTATTGTAAAGGTTACAAATAACAAAGGCGGGTGGGACACCTAACTATTCTTGGTATGGTCAGGCCAGATCTGGGCACATAATAAAGAGTAAACCATGTTTGAGGAAGGGATTAAGGGTACAAGGCAAAACTTTGTAAAAAGTTCATTATAGTCTTTTTTATTTGTCCAGCTTTCGCCTGCATAACTGTGTTTCTGAGGTTTGATTTGATTCCTAAAAGCGGCGCGGCTGCCTGAACCTCCTTTTCATTTGACTCTAGTCATTTGGAACATTTTTCGTTCAAACCAGAGCTTTGATTAAAAACAAAGGGCTGCTTATCTCAAAGGGCTGGGTTTCTTCCACCAGCCTCAGAAAACAGCTCGCAGCAAATGACAGTAAATAAATGTACAAAAAGCTTCTGCTTGTGTTCATGCGGGTCAGCTTTCATGAAAGTGTTGGCCTACAATGTGGTAAATAACAAAGTTCTGTTCTGCACGTGGGCACGACCAATAGCACGGATCTCTGTCTGTGTTGTGTTTTTGTGTTTATTTTCCTTCTGCCTCGTTTCCTCGCTTCGCTTTAACATCAATCGGTTACAGATGGAGAAACTAATAATTTCCGACATCTACTGATAGATGGCTAATCTCTGAGGAAAGCAGACCTCTTGCAGGCGGCGTCAATGATACAAGCTTTTTCATGTTCCAAATTAATTCCTGAAAGTAATAACTGCAGGCTGTTTGGAGAAAAGGGGATTTCATTTATAATTAAACAACACTCCTTTAGATGATGTGTAAACGATTCAAAGCGTGGGCTCATAAAGTTCTGACCTCTGGACAGTCACATTTGGAAATAAGGACGCGTGCTTAAAATGTGCAGCAGTATTTTTGGCATGTGAAGTCCCGCTACTGCTTCCAATCAGTGCTTAGTCTCCACTTTAATTTCATTCCGTTATAAAATAAAAGTGCTCTCTCCTTGTCGCGGCTCTAATCACAAGTTCATGTTATCGTTCTATTTCTCATCTATGGAGGCAATTTATATGGTGTCACACGATTGCACCCCAATTTCAGCTCATTCAAATGTTAGTCTGACGACACGGACTCTCTTGCAAAGGAGCTGCGGAGCAGCGCTCATAATGGAATTTAAATCAAGCCACGTCCAGAGCCTAATTCGGAATATCAGGAGGATCAGTTAGAGGTAATGATAGCCAGCCGTTTCTGTCCACTCTGTTAAGCCAAATATTTTGCCCTCTGTTAAAATATACCTGCTTCTCGAGGCCCAGTTGCTGGAGTTTGGCATTACATTGCATCCAATTGCATCATGTTGAACCTCTTTGAAGTTCCAGTGGCAGTTCTTACCCTCTTATTCAGACTCGGCTTCCACTCCCTTGACCCAAATGAAGAAGACAATCGCAAAGAAAGAAAAAAAAAGAGTGATGCTTTTACAGTGACACATATAAGAAATGGCCAATGTCACTCACTATCAATCACCCGTTTGAGCGTCTTGTATGGCGGTTAAAGCAGACTTGGTGTACAGTCATGTTCTCAAAAAGCTGGACTCAGATCTGAGGCGTTCCCCTCCTTTTGTCTGTCAGTTGATAACTCCACACTCACATCAAGATCCAGGGGGATTCACTTCAGATGATGTATGTCTGTCTCTCTGTGTTCTTGGTTTCTCTACTAATTTCTTATCTCACTCCATACATCATTTGATCTCACCCCCTCTCTCCCAAGTGCACCTCCCTCTCTGTGTATTCACTTTAGCAACTTTTTCCGCCAACCCCTCCCCTCAGCCAAGTCTTCTGCAACTCCTTCCCTCGTTTTTTTTGCTCCTTATCCTCTATCAGTCTTCCCCCGTGCACGTACTCGTGCTGTCTAACTCGACGGAGCAAGATATTGTGTGCAGACGCTGCCAGCCTCTGAAGAGTGAAGACGGCTAATGCATAGCAAACACTAACCAGCCAAGCTAGACATGCATAACACAAAAGGATGGTCTCTGGATTTTTTTTTTTTTTGTGTATGCGTGTGTGAGTGTGTGTGTTGTGGCCAATACACTCCGGAATAAACCCAATCCTCCTTGGCCATATATTCCACCAACCCCCCGTAGTTTGTAGAGCTCAGGCTGCTGACATAAGTATTCAGTCAGGACCCAAATTATCGGCTTTCTCGCCAGGCGCTGTAATCACCCACAGGGACCTGTACGCTGGAGAGAAGGATAGCACGAATGAAACCCCCAGCTCTCTAAATATCTCTCACTCTTTCTCACTGTTATCTTCTATTTGCCCTTGAAGTCATTTTCATATATTCAATCAGAGGAAGACGAGGAGGCATTTCACGTCGCTGAGCATGCGGGTCATTTGTACAAAGCTAATAGACACTAAGTGAAAAGGAAGTGGGACTGCTCTGTGAGTGTGCCAACATTTGGTAAATCCCGGAGCTTGTGAATGTGACCCTGACGTTGCAAATGAACAAGTCACTCAGCAGCTGTGTGAGAAAGTACATTAGCCTGTTAGGCTAACATTGCTAACACCCTCATGCGGCTTCAATATTGACACTTGCGTCTTAGTCTGACACTGAATATATCCAAACTACATGGATCGTGACAAACTTTTGTTATTATTATTTTGTATTTTGTATGTCTTTGTTTACCAACGATTAGTGACTGACCGGTTGACGTATTGGGCCAAAAGTTGCAGTTTTACATGTATCGGCGTCAGCCGATACGCGGCGGCTGCGTTGAAAGTGCGTCTTAAATTACAAATCTATCACTAATTTTAAATGGCTACTTTTAGTTTGTAAATCGTTGGTTACTTTTAAAATTAAGTATACTACACTGTGCACTTTATTATGCTGCTCGCTCTTTGCAACTGTGTGCAATAGTGTGTTTTTTATGCTCCAATAATTATATTTAGAATTTATTTATGCGGATTGTTGGGGCGAGGTCAGATGAGTCTGGGCATTTAAAACCTTAAGACTGACATCACCACTGATGATTGAGAACAAGCCATGACACTGTCAGGTCTCAGCTTTCCAAAGGGGGGGGGGGGGCATGCTCTAAACTCTGCAGGGTGCCCAACCTTTTACAGACGCCATTTTTTTGTTTTCTGTTATGTTGAAAGTGTAAATGATGTAAAGAAAATCTAACTTTTTGTGACATAATGTACAAATATCTAATCTGTCTTTTCTTGGCTTCTTTATGCACATTACTAAAAATGTTTACCCCATGTATGGAGGCTCAGTCCTTGTCGAAGCGGCCGTGGGTTTGGCTCTGATCAAACCCGTGGCTCTTTGCTGCATGTCATTCCAAATCTCTCTCCCACTTTCCTTTCAATCTGTCCTATCAATAAAGGCAATACAACCCCAAAAATCTTTAACAAAGAGCCACTATGATTCATAACATACATAGAGATTTCTAGAGTCTATTTTAGTCTTATCTAATGTACAGTACCTTTGTTTTTATTTTACTATAAGAACGGTACTTCTTTGTTTGACACTTGTTTATGCTTCTTGTACACTTATCTATCTCTGTTCTTGTCTTTGTTGTTGCAAACCGCAACTCCCCCCTGTGGGACAAATGAAGGTTTTTTATCTTATCTCAAAAAATAAATAAATGTCAGACGAACTGACTGACTATCATCTAATGTGCATTATGTTTAGAAAACAATTAGTTAATATAAATAACTCACAATATATTGTCTACATAAGTGTATAATTCAGCTTTTGTTTTGAAAAAGGTAAAGAATATCCATACTATCGATTTGCATTACTTCTAGAATCGCAATACAAATCGAATCGGTACAAAAGTATATCGTCACATTATAAGCTCATACAGTACTCCATCAAAAGAATGGCTGTGATGGAACGAGCCTACAAAATAGGAACAATGGAACAATCATGACACGCCACAAAGGTACAGCATCAAGAGCCAAGTCACCTGACCAATAGGAGAACTGAGAATAGCAAATAACAATAACAGGCTGATATGAAAATGGTTTAACTACAACATCAATAATGCGCAATGTAAAAAAAAGGGGGATAAGTAAAAAGCTCCTTGCTTATGCAGTTGATGGCCTTATCCGTCATCAGCAAGGCGGAATGCTATTTGTTTCTCTTGGGGCACACACATGCTTGATCTACTTGAGCTGGCATCCATCACAGCAAGCTGCCAGTCTTAAATTGGCTTTTGCATTACGACAAGGGTAATGCTCACATTGGATGAGAGGTGTTCAAGCTAAGACGGGGGCACCCTCAAAGCAACGCATGGCATGTGTTCGCATATGGACGGATAAGGCACGGGCTGGTGTTAGACTCAAACAAAAGTCTGTTGTCGGCGATATAGGCGGCACAATGTACGTCCGCGATTCAGCAAATTGTTCCATTTCAGAGAGATAGAAAGAGAGAGAGAAAGAGACCTAGAGGATGTTGAATTGCCCATTTCATTATTGATAAGCATCCCAGGCAGAGTCAGTCTTCCCGCATGATTGACAGCTGAGAGTCAGCCACTGATTTTCCACATGAGAGGGAGAGGCGAGTCAAGCAATGAGGGATGTGATGGTCCAATTTCACTTCAAATGGAGCACAAGATGCAGGAAGACAGGCAAAGTGAATACATATCACTGTACTTTTCATAATGCAAGTAATTCAAAGTAATGTCGGGAGAATAACAGATTCCGCTTTGCATAATGTTAAGCCATTTGGTGGTGGTGGTGGTGGTGTGTGTGTGTGTCTGTGTGGGGGGGATTAATATTGGAGGCAGTGAAACGAAAAAACACATCCAATACAATCTTAATAAGAACTATTCTATTAAGAGGCAATCAGATGTAAACCAAAGCATATTAATAAATAATAATGATGAGTAATCACGCCTCTTTGATTTCACTGAGCACTTTTTTTGTTTTTCACACATCCAATTATGAACAGTGACATTCTCTAAGAGGTTTTCTTCAAAAGAAAAAGGCCTGTTTTCCAACCCATACGGCGTGAGGATGAATTTGAACTCAGTCAAAATCACACACAGATGAATACACATTAGCAGGTGAGGAGTAAACAAACGAGTATAGACTTAATATAGTTCAGTTTTCGTCTTTGGGATTCATAGTGCTTCTGAATCATGGCTTCATCTAATAATGATACTGTCACACAGATATTCTAGAGGCCCTTTGAGCTTTCCCATTCATCAAGGTATTTAATGCACTGAAAATAAGCATGTGCTACAATAAAAGCCTGTATTGACAGAGTGCGAGATTTAAGTGTGCCGTGTGAACAAAGAGATGACGTCTCTGGAAAAAGCCTGAGATTTTACAGCAACATTACTGAGTGTGTGAGGCTGTACCACAGGAATACAATTAACAGAAACGACATTGAACTGTTTGCCGTGGTCATTTGATTACTACAAAACAAAAGGGTGATTGTTGTTACTGATGTTGTTAGTTGTCATGGTGACAACATGTGTCAGTGAAGTGAAAGTTTTGTGCAGCCATAGACAGTTAAAGAAATGGACCAACAGATTAAGATAGTGTCCTGATGATGACGCTAGATTAAAAGTCAGGGAAGTATCACACATAAAATTAGATAGCAATTTAATTATCAACGATCCAATATCAGCACTTTAAAGTTAAAATATTAAAACAAATCTTTAAGATGTGTCTTTATTTAAAAAAACAAAAACACATACTATATATCTAGTATATGTGTTATATATGTGTAGTATATATATAAAACACATACATATATTGCATTAAAAATAATGTTTTGCTTTTTATTGGAATGTCTGGAAGAGCTCAGTAATAACATAATCCAATTCTATTGTAACTGCTTTAAGTAAGTTGATTTAAATGTAACTGATTGTGTTAAATGGGCATGTACTATTGTGATATTGACCAGTCATGCAAAAATTAATACATTTATTGAAATGTCTTTCTTGTCGCAGATATCACTGTTTTCACTTGATTCACATTTTAAATGCGATGTAAAATCAAGGCTCAATTGAATTGCTGATGGAAATGTGTATTAGTGCCCGTCACTGTTTAGACTATGCCACCAGTGAGACAAAAGGAAGAATGCAGGTCGGTGATACAGACACTAGTCTGTGTGGGGTGATCTTTTCGTAATGCCTCGGGGCTCCAGCAGGTGGATTGCACTCCTCTTCCTCACTTATTACATAGACAAGTGAAGGCAAGAGTTGCGTGTGTTTTATTCATCTGTCTCCGTCACTATTTCCCCTGTTTCAGGGCACAACAATACCGTCCCACATTGTTTTGCAAGCACCTGCATTTAATCAAAATATCATCAACAAATATCATATCCCTGTGCAAGGAATCAATATCAAATTATACTGTGAATATAGTTGTGATTTACACCCCAAATGTTTACCACTTGAGAACAATCCATCAAATAATTATCCCAGCAATTTTACTAAAAAACTAAAATGTCAATTTCAGGGTGGCACTAGAGGAAAAGTCAGAGAAACACAGTAGGATTCATCCTCTGAGAACCATAAATGGCTGTACAGAAACGTTTGGCAATGCATCTAATAATTGAGATATTTCAGTGAGTATGTATTTATTCATTCCGAGTCATGCTGCAAGCCAGCATGGTCAAACACGTTGGTGCTGGAATCAGCTGTACTGTAATGGTCCTCATGGTAAATTTAGCATACTGTGTATTTCAACATCAGTAATTGCATCAGTACAACATAATCATATACTACTGGTCCGGGTCTCTTTCTACCTGAAAAGCTGTTCTTATTCCCAAATTAAACTAATTCCTCCAATTACTCCTACTTTGCAGGACAGATGTTTGGTATTAACCCTGCCATGAAACTGGCACTTGAACATCGGAAAACAAACTGTTACGTTTTAGGGGCAACTTGATGCTGCACTAGTAGGGGTAACTAAAACCCTAGCCAATAAAGACAGCAATCCTGTATTTTCTTTCCATCCTATCAAATCAAATTGTCTTACCCTCCAGTATTAATTGCTCATTGATCCCTCACTGACCTATCTCACATCATGTTAAAAAGTAATGTTACATTTTATGGGACGTCTAAAAGCCTGGACAGGAAGGGGTTATGCTATCTTCATGTGAAAGAGTATGTGCAGGCATTGTTAAGCATTTGAGAGACAATGGAGAGACAAACTATTATTAAATAGTGGGTTATGACCATTTCTGTTAAAAAGAGAAACTCTTACTACGTGCAATGAGCACTGTAGAAATATGCATTAGACAATCGTTAAACACAGGGGATGTGTTGACTTTGCACCAACAGCAAACAGAGAAATAGCTTACTAAAGCATGATACAATATACTCATGGAAAACAGGGCCTGTTTCTATTACAAGCCTGGCTTTGTCTGCAGTTTGGATAAATAAAGGCCATGTCCACTTCATGAGAATTCACAGTACACAGTGAGCCAGTTAGGGTGAACTGGAACCTTACAGCTGGCCCTGTGTCACTCTTTTTAAACTAGTCCTCATCATCCACTTTTCTTTAGCACCCACTCTCGCTACTGTACCAGAGCCAAGCAACGGCTTCGTTGGACTGCGTCCTGTCTGCCTCTCTTGTCCTGGCATGTTCACAGTGGTGGCTTTGTACCAGGCAGCTTTATCTGCCTCCATGTGGAGCACGCTGCCTCTGGCATCCAAGATCCACCGGCATGTGTGGACTGCCAAGCCGTTCCTGCCATTTGGTGTAAACAACAGCGGGAGCTCTGTCAAGGCGCACTTCCAGTGGATGTAGATAACTGCAGATGTGACGAGCATGGCGGGACTCTAATCCCGGGCCCCATCCAGTCCACCTGACCCTGAACTTGGAGCGAAATGACGAGGAAAACATGCTGGGGCTGGTATGCGGACACTTCTGCTTCTGTAGAACCCGCTCTGTTTGTTGATGAGGCAGGACTTCCTGGTAGCAGGGAAGTGGACTGCTGAAGAGATCAGCTCATCCTTGCTGGCTCCCATGTGTGCTGTCTGGGCTACTTTGATTCCACGGACCAGGTGAAGCATGTAGACAAGCAGGAAACGTCTCACTTTAAAGCCAAGCAGGTTACTTAAAGTACAATTCTGAATCTTTTCAATAATAAATGTCAAATATCTCATGCGGTCTCTACCTACTACCTACTACAATGGCAGATAGGTCCGTTGGAATTATGGTAATTTTCTCACACGGTTAATATTATCAAGGCGGGGGGATCAATTGCTGACTCATGAGCTAAACATGTCACAAGTCACTGTAATTTGTTTGTTTTACAGTAAAAGAGTGTGTATCAGTGAGAGAACATGCAGTGCAGACTGCACTACAGGTTGAGATGACCCCACCAGATGTTCATGTCTGTTCTTGTTTTCCCCAAGAGGAAAGACTGAAACTTGGCAAAGAAACACAAACACACAGGTAGGAAGAGGAGGACGAGATCAAAAAGGCAAAAGCAAGCAGGTAAACAGATTTACGCTGTTGACACGGAACCTGGAAAAATAAGCTTTATGAGTTTAGCGTACGCTGCTGCCATTGTGCTGATGAAGTCACCTGGGTACTGGAATACAGAATCAACAGAATCCTAGCTCCCAAAACTGTGAGTGTTAGATGTTACAAGGAGCAATTCTTACCAAAGTGAAATTACCCACTCATGTTTTTGAAAATACGTTTCCACATGTCTGTATGAAAGGGAACCAGGATGCAATGTTTTATAATCTCACTTTATCAGACTCAAAATATAGTGCCCTGTTGTTAGCTCAGGAGTGGTTGGAGAGACATTGTTTTAATGGAACTAAAGTACAGTGGTTCTCACTAATGCATGGAAATGGTTGTCAACAGGCTTTCAGCTGCTGTACCACAATTAGAGCTCTGTCACTCGGCGGTGGATGGCTAGCTTCCCATCGCACTGAATTACAATGCTGTCAAGTGTCTCATATCACTTATGAGGTTGGCAGCACATAGCCATTCCCAAAATATCAGGGCTGGTACTGACACCGAACAGTTAATGCACACTGCATATTCAAAAGTCTGTCATAAATAATCGTCAGTGAGCTGAGCGCATGGCCATAAATTTGCCTTTTTTGCTACTAAACCAACTTAGACTCTAGAGCAGAAAATAATGTAACACACCCAAGATTTTTTTTTTTTAATCCTGCATAAGGATGTCCACATAAAGATCGGTTAACAAGTGTTAGTTTTAATAAAGCCATAACTATAGCTCATTAACAGTGTTAGATTGCTGGCTCCTTCAGAACATGCTTTTTAATGACCCCCGTGGGACAGATCATCTGCATATGCAACAGTGATCTTTTTATGTAGAATAGCACAGTCTCTTGGGCTTGCTGTGAATTGGCAACAACCAGGCATGCACCTTCAAAACCCACTTAACACATGCATGGGTGTGCTCGTGCACACACACACACACACACACACACTCCGCCATAAAACACCTATTGCAAAATTGCAATGGCAAGGCTAACAAAGACGGGTCTCCAAGGAAACAAATCTACTCTGGAACAACGCTCCCTTCAACAATAGCTTGAACTTTTGACATTCCCCTTAAATGACATTTTATTTCTCTATGTACTTACATGATTTTTTAATTAATCATTTCAATTATTGGTAGACTGTACTGCTTTTTTCAGCAACATGGTGTGCGCTTGGCCAAAACTTTAATAAATGCGATGTAAAATCAAGGTTTGTGTGTCGAATAATAGATGCTAATGTCAAAAGCATACTGTCAACGGCAGTTGCAGAAATAGATGTGTTATTCTCACATATATACATAGGTGGTGGGATCTAGTGCCAAAGTGCATATACACTTGCACAAAAATCTTTATTCGTCTACCAAGACAAACCTGTTAGCTTGTTAGAGGGCCCGCCCCGGTTTATGCGCCATTCTTACATAAAAGAGTTCTTAATTAACTGTGGGATTCCAGTTTGGCATGCTTATTTGGTTGTTTTCCATTTGCAAAAGCCTTTTGAATAAAAGTAAAATGGCACATATATCCTGTGTATAGAGTTATATAGAGGGAGCACTAGTGTATAGAGTTATATAGAGGGAGCACAGATAGCCACAGTGGAGGTGTAGTGTATAGAGTTATATAGAGGGAGCACAGACAGCCACAGTGGAGGTGTAGTGTATAGAGTTAAATAGCGGGAGCACAGACAGCCACAGTGGAGGTGTAATGAGTGTTGAATTCGACGCATATATCACAAATCACTGCGAAGACTAACTTTAATGTTCCTGGTTGTTATAGATTTTTTTATGGATTGCTTTGTCTTATCAAGAATGGAGAAACCAAAAGTGGAAAAGCTCAACAGCAAAAGGAAACTACACATTTACATAAGAGAATACAATATGCCGAGAATGACTGAAAATATGTCACAATTTTGCAAAACATATACAAAGTTTGGTGTCCATTTTTCTCTATATGTGAATGCAATATACCAACGTTGATATAATAAATGCAGTGGACACATATGCCAACAACATGCTCTTAATGGCCCTCTTGAAACAAATCAATTGTATTTTGTCATACTGCAGGTACAACCAGAGCACATCTGTTTTACAGATACATCTGGCAAAACCGTACACTGTATGTCATCAATGGAACGCATGGAGGAAGCCACGCACTTCCTCCAGGTCTGCTGAGTATTACCTGAAGAAATCTGGTCGTGTGCTTACAAAAGAAAAAGGAATGTTGCCAGATATTCTAATTCCTTGAGTGCTTAAGGACAAGTAAATTGCATAAAGGCTGTCTGTTTCACGTTAATGGGGGCACCAGATTGTGATGTGATTTTTCTGCTTGGCTGTGAAATTAAAGCCTGTCCGAGTTTCTGTTTGTCAGTCCCAATGTGTTTTCTGTGCTCCACGTGTATGTAAACAGATTTATTTCGGTTTTGGGCTGTTGCATGTGACACAGGCATGACAAATGGTGCAAAGACCCCACTGGTCTGTCCATTTATCCATTTGTTTTTCGGCATGTGTTTGAAAAGGTTCTTGAGAGGATTTGGTGAAAGCAGTAGGCTATTTGGCTGCTTGTTATTCTGTCACTCCGGAGCGATTGGCTTCACCAAGCGTCATTAGCATGCCCTATTAGCTTCTCTCTGTAGAGTTTGAAAGGTGGCCCATAACGATTAGGGTCCATTTGTGTAACTGTCGCGTCTAAAACAACATTCTAAAATGATTTTGCATAGGCCTTTTTTTTTTCTTATGTAATTGCATAACCACATTAGAGTGTGGCATAGGCTTTCTGATTTATTTCATTTACATGTTGCCTGGTGTTGTGCTTCGGCGTCCAAGGGGCTTTTTTCATTTCTTGTCAACTGTCATCACAAGCCTCGCTCTTCGGGTCTTGGAGACCCTTGTTTCTTTTTGTATATGTTCCACCACAATCCCGCCTGGACCATCGGGGACCAGGGACCCCAGAGGACGAAGCCACGTTAGCAAAAAAATACGGTTGAATACAGGAAGGTCTCTGGGACCCGGAGGACAACACAAGCGTAAAACTTGTCTCTGCACTTACTCGTAAACAACTTAAATGCTTTTTAACGTCTGAGTTTTTAAACTTTATAATGGCTTTTGTCTTTTTGTCTTTTTGATGTTTTCCAGTAGCCAGTAGCCTATGTCCTACGTTGTGTTTCCCTTTGGCAAAGATTAATTTGACACTCTCTTATTATCACTTGTCTTATATTGTTCTGAACTGTTTTTAATGATATCCAATCATTTACATCTAGACGTGCAGCGAAGGAATATTTGAAGACGGAATGAGATGTTTAGTGTTTGAATATCACTGTGAAAAAAAGTAGGAAATGCATGACAGCACAGTTGTGGCCAGGTGTAATATTCCAATTTTGGGATGCATAAGGCACACTTGTTATTGTTGAAACAGCATGAGAAGCGACGGTTTAGAAGGGTAAGGCTTGGTTTTCATTTATTTATATGCATATTGTAGCTAAATCCATTTAATCTACTGTAACTGAAAAAAAGCACATGTAAGTCTCTGCAATGGTCATTAATTTGGTCTTTTCTGAGCAAATTTACTAAGCTTTTAATGCCACTTCTATCAGGGCAAAGCTACACATTTGATATTAATGTATGAGTTGAATGAGGAAACAATTTAATCCAGAACTAAAGGGTTTAACACTCACTAATGTCAAAGCTAATCCAGAAATCCAAAATGTATCCCAAAACCCACATGTAAGCAATCCTGCTTTTGGGATCCCCCTTCCACTCATGCACACCATGGGAACGTGTGTATGATTAAAAGTGAGAGAGCAAGTGCGTGATTTAGATATTTAGCTGTAAGTCATCTGAAATCACTCCGACTACATTTAAGCATTCTAATATTTTAATACTATGTCTCTTAATTGTATTCATCCATCACTGCATATACATGATCATCTACATTCTGCTTCATGCACATGTGTTTCTGCTTTGCAATAGCTTTGCGTTTTGATTTTTCTTTTATTGTTGATGACAGCATGAAAGCAAGTAAGAAGCAAAACTATATGCACAGCATAATAGAATTACATTCCAACATTAATGAAACTCTCTTATATCCAGCACAGTGTTATGTAAGGGAAGGTCTTTGTGACACGACGAGAGGGTTACATACGATGCCGAAAGAGATCATTTGAAAAGAAATGCCAAGTTAACCCCCTGACAGCCCAGTTGGATTGATGCTAAACAGAGCAGGAAGAGAAAAGAACTCTTGAAACGGAGTCAGAGCAGAGCATTTCTACCGTAGACTGAGCAAACAGAAAGTCAAAATCCTAATGTAAAAGACAGAGACTGGTCCGTGCGCCTCTTCCTCTGCTAAAGTTGAAGAGGAAACAGTTTGGAATGGAATTTAAAAAGCACATGTCATTAAATGAGGGTGGGCCACTGCAGCTGTGTCGGTGAACAGTAGGCCTGCAAAAGCAAATTGGACTCTGTTTTGATGCCAACTGGCCATGGTCCAGACTGAGCAGGCCGCATGGTCACTGGAGAAGCTGCCTTCACTCACTTTGCACTCCATTGTTCCCCAGTCCCCGCCAACAAATGCCAGAAATGGTTGACACAAATCCACCATTCATGGTGTGACAATGGATGCCCAAAGGGGTTTTCATTTAACCCTCCTGTTGTCCTCGGCTCAAATTGACCCGTTTTCCTATATAAATGTTCTTTTTAACTACCCAATAGTAATTGCCCAAAATAACACGATTGATTCCACACAACGCTTTTTGGCAAGTACAAATCTCTACTTTCATTCACTTTGAGGTGTCTTATTCAATTTAATAGTACTTGAAAAAAAATTGAAGTTATTTTGAAATAATATTGAGTAAAAGTTGACATATTCCAGTCTGGGATTATCCATCAACATACATTCCTTTAATTTTAGTCAAAATAATTCACAGTTTCTTTCTTTTCTAACTCAAACATTTGGTATAATTTCCTATAAACAAGGTATAGTGTAACACTTAAGTTAATAACTTAGTGTTACGTAGTGTTGAAAACGTCAAAAAGTTGCAAACAATGAAAAAAGGGACAAAAAAAGGGACAAAAATTGAAAAAAAAGTCAAAAACATTCATGAAAGGCCTCACCAAAAGTGTTTATTTTCATTTTTGAGTTGAAAGACAACACAAGGGTTAAAACGCACACAGTAAGTTCAGCTTCAGGACACGCAACTCTCCCAACTTGGTGAGATTAAGTAGTGAAATAAAAAAAATATTCAATCATTTTTAGATTAAATATAGGTTTTACAAGAAATCAGTTGAAAGACTAGCATATAATGACATTCATCACAAGTGTTAAAAGTATTAGAAAAAAAAAAGTCTTACCCACTCAAAATACACAAGCTCTACCTCGACAAGCTACCAGTGAAAAATGCTGGTAACACATCGGTGCATCAGTATTAACGTAATCAAATAATGTTCTATATGATAATACGTACATGTTCATCCGCATAATGAGCATTTCTACTTGACACTTTTAGCACATTTTGCTGATAAAACTTTTAATGCTACACTTTTACCCAAAAGTATGAAGCCTTTCTCCATTGTTGTACTTTTACTCAGGTAGAGGATCTGAGTACTTCCACCACTGTGTTTATTTGCAGAATGGATGAGATTGAAATATTTAAGGGGGAAATGGCCAAAGAGAATGCCTGATGATTAGATGGAGAGCTGCAGTTGGTGTGAACCCGCTAACGTCTAACACGTCATCAAAGAAAGCAACCCGTCTTACTCTACTGTCATTTAACCCCTCATGCCAGGCTGACATCATGAGCTCTGATCACTGATGCTGTAGTCGTATCCGGACGCTATCTTAGCTGTGTAGAAAAGGCTAACAGACAACTTACTGTTTCAACTGGGGAATTTGATAAAAAGGAATGTACTGCAACCTCAGTGCAATGTTTTACTCCAGAGGTTAGTGTTTCAGTCTTGAAAGGAAGTATCCATCCAACACACACCTCTGCTGAAACCCCGATTTGGAGTTTGTTCGACATTCAATTGTTTTATACATGGCTACTGTCTTTGGTAGTCATACTGGTTTTTATGAGGGTGGCAAAGTAGTAGTAGTAGCTACATTTTTCATTTTTCTCACAAATCTCGGACGTTTCTAATGGCTGAATCAAAACATACTTTCAAATGATAATGCAGGACGTAGTGTGACACTAACATAAGTGGAGGTCGGGGTGGTGGAGGGTGGGAGTGTAAAGTGTAGGGCTTGATAGTGGAGGCCTTCCTGTCTCATACAAGGGATGAGTCAAGGCTCTTTTTTTCTTGCTCTATGTTACTTACCCTATAACCATGATGACATTCTGTGCATAACCTTAACAAGTGTGTTAGCTTCCTAATGCGGTTGTGACAAGTCAAGATTTTTACACTATTTTAAAGAAAACTTCAAGTGAGAAATATGATTGAAAAAAAGTCTTTACTCAGAGAAACAAGGTTACAATGTAATCAAGCATTTTATTGCAGCAGTAAACAGGGATGTAGGCTGCTCTTGTAGTGATTTCTAACCACTGGAAGACAAGGGGAGAACTTTTGTTTTTTTACTATGAACCCCCAGCCTGCCTATGGTCCCCCAGGGGCTTTAAAATCCCGCTCTGCCTTTGAGAAAATGAAAGCTCAGATGGGCCCATCTGGAATTGTCCTCTTGTGACGTCATAAGGGGACAGATTACCTCCTTTTTTTCTCTCATAGGACCTTTAACCCTCAGGTTGTCTTCCCATTAACCATGAACTTGCCCTTCCAGGTCCAAATTGAATTTCTTTTGTTTCTTTTTGAATTTGCTTTTCCGAAGTTTTTGTCACTTTTTCTGATTTATTTGTCCATTTTTCCATGCTTTGTGCGCTTTTTTAAAACCTAAGCTGGTTTAAAAATATGTTTTACACTTATTCTTGGAATTCATGGTAAACAAACCTCATTTACATCAAATTATGCACACGTTTTTATTTGAAACAGCAATTATGAATTATTTTGACTACTAGTTATGATCAGAGGATGCTGAGTGTATCTCAGATGGTATATGTCCAAGTTTAGTCTGTATACTGTTTTGAAACCATTAAAAAAAAGAAATGAAATCTATAAGATTAAATAAAACACCCAAAAAATTCAATGAAATTAATTATTAATTTTACCTGAAGAATGTTGGAGTCATCCATGTTATTTTTGGGCAATTTGGTTGTAAGAAATCCATATTTCTGATATAAAATACTTAGAAACGGGTCCATTTAACCGAGGACAACACAAGGGTTATAAAAACAGAGAAAGAGCGTGATCTGCATGAGTCAGCGCCCCCCTGAACTGCATGCTGCTGTCCATTTAGATTAGATTAGATTCAACTTTATTGTCATTACACAGGTACAGGTACAAGGCAATGAAATGCAGTTTGGGTCTAACCAGAAG